>NW_027096787.1:0-40000 GCF_019320115.1 Miscanthus floridulus | reverse complement strand
CAGTCCACTTAAGGATCATGCCAACGTCAAAGGTGATCCTGTTGATTCCCCAGCTTAGCATGCAACTGATGGTAAGGAAGTTAAACGTCCCCTTTATTCTTCTGCAATAATTATGAACTAAAATTTGACATTGCAGATACCAATGTTGAAACCTTGGAGCTAATTCAACCAAATGCTATTGGTGCATCATCAGTTGTCCCTTCTCCTCATGTAGAGGCTACTACGAAAAAGGTATTGCATTCATCTTGCCGTTCATTTCATCATAAACTGATCCAATCCTCTTAATCAAGATTCTCTTTAAAGAGTTAAATGCACCAGGGGTCCATGAATTTATCATTGTGTACTATTTAGATCCATAAACTCTGAAATTGCATTTATAGATCACCTAACTTGTTAAATGGTGCACTGCAGGTCCATACTGCTTCATCAATGTTTTGTTGCTTATGTGGCATGCCAACGTGGCATTTTTCTACATCTAACCCCCTATAGCTAGGAACAAATGGCCTGTTTGATATAGGGCCAAGGGGGTGGCCGGTGCTCCCCAGCTGCAACCCAGCCTGTTTGATTTGCTTGGCCCCGCTGGTGGCCTAGCTCCGCGTATGCAAAACACACTCTCTCTCCTATATCCCAGGGAACGCTCCTAGGGTTTGTTTCTTTGGAGCTAGGCTCCCACCGTCCTTGCGCGGGAGATTTTGGGGCAGCGGCTCGCGCAGGAACCATGAAACTTCATCCCGCGCTCCTCCTCGCCGAAATCCGCTGTGTTTATATGTCGCCCTCCTCCCTCACTGCCTTCTCCTCCCTCCTCCAGCTCCGTCTTCCCCACTATGTTTGTGTTGAGTGACCAGCGGTGTTGGTGTGGTGGTGGTGGGCATGGTGGGCTTCTTCCTCTCTGGTCTTCATCTTTGTTTAGGCGGTCAGGATCTGCTTGGCCATGGCGCTGCTGCGCCTCCCGCTAGGCTCCGTGGACGCGGTCATCTTCCTCCTTTGTCTTCTTCCTCCTTCGGTGGTGCGATTGGTCTCGATTGGGTCAATCTACTTCGTCCCGTACCAGATCTACTTTTGCTTCCACTACGGCTCTTCTTCTTCTCTATCTTGCGCTTCTTTCTGTCTCCATCAACTCCCCTGAGGTGAACCCTCCCTCCCCCAAATCCCCTTTGCTTTCATTCTAGGGTTTTCTATTGCCCTATTTTGATTTCAATGTCTCTGTGGAATGATTGTTTGGGTACATAATGCTTGTGTAGTTGCTATGAATGTTGATTTCGAGCACTAAAACATTTATGCTACATTGTTGGTATCTTTCATATGGGTCGATGATGAATCTATCCACTGTATGCTGAAATGTTAATTCTTTTATGGTCGATGATAATTCTATCCAATGCACTAGAGGCATTCTTTTTGTGCCGCCATGCTGTTAGCTTTTGATATGAATGATTGCACTTTTATGTTGAGGCCAGCCAGGGTCTACTACAGCTGAGTTGTATGTTTGAATGTTGAATGCACATAGATGGATCAACTACACAACATGAGATGATGGCCACGTAAGCAGCTGGTTGTGGTTATGCTTTTATTTGTTGTCACTAGACCAAGAAGAATTAGGGCTCAGCTAGAGCCTATTGCTAAGTCATTCGTGGGCCTCGTGGGCATTCGATGCGCTGGTGCGCCTTGTGTGGTGGCCACGCACACTGGCCTAGGGTGTCTGGGTGCAAAGATCATGCAGTAGACCATAGACATCCATGGGCTCCTACCACTTCTTCCATGGCAACCTCGGCGGACATCAGGTCGCTTCGTGCTGCGGGCTCGAGCTGTAGGGTGGACGTCGCCGATCACTTCACGCCCATTGCGTGGCCAAAGTTTCAGGAATATAATGGATCCCCCTCTATGGTTCATACTCATCTAGCCCATCAGGTGGCTTCATGAAGCACCCTGTTGGCGAAATGGATAGGGCTGTTCACCAAGAACTACTACTAACTGCTCCAACGCCAACTTGCTCTGGCTTCTCAGAACGCAAGGGGCTCATGCTGAAGGTGCTCGTGGGGTCATCCTGGCGGCGAGGACACCATTCAGGTCATTGGGATTTAGTGCCTCGATCTAGCCAATGACCCCACCATGCCGCGCCCAACCCCACGGTTGCGCTAGCCACGACGGTCATCGTCCTCGTGTCCAGCCTCACCGCATGGCCCCATTGAGAGTAGGCTCCCCCGGAGTAGGAGCAGACGCGATGGTCCTACTCTTCTGCCCACCCTTCCCCGTCCTGACCCACGATGCTATGGGTGCCGACAGTGACCTTCTTGAGCTCGACGTCCTCTGGCGTTCCTCGCCGTGCTCCAAGAGGACGAGAGCAAGTAGCCACCCGACCTTGAATCCCACTGTTTCCACCAAGAACTTCACCTTCCTCTCCACGTCCTCCAGCAAATACAGCATCACCAGTGGCTCAACAGCAAGCAGAAGCAGGGCATCATGATGGGTTAGCCCCAGCACACAGCAACTCCACCTGCCGCTAGGCAGCAACGGCGGCATTGAGCGCTCCATGGGTGAGGATCTGGTCCCTCACCGCCTCTCGACACTAGAGGTCGCATGGAAGCTCGAGGAGGCAGGACGGCTCACCGTGACCCATGGTTCAAGAGGAGACCTTCTAGGTCAGACGCTTTGTTCGGCTGTAAGGGGTTATTAAATGAAAAAAAGTTATGCTAGCAGGCCACCTAAGTGAGAAAATGTTGATGTAGCAGCGTGGATATGTGGTGCACCATTTAACAAGTTAGATGACTTATAAATGCATTTTTAGAGTCCATGGACCTAAGTGGTACACCATGACAAATTTATGAACCTCCGATGCATTTAACTCCTCTTTAAATGTAGGCATTCGATCTTCTAGCCCTGAGCTACTCTTTCAATCTTGAGGAGTATCTTGATGGAGACAAAATTAGTTTGTCAGGCACTTCTTTCAAGGAAACCTTGCCAAAAGAGACCAAGAATCAGCTAAGAGATGTTCTACCAATATTTGAGAAGAATATAGCCGATTTTGTCCAAGATACTGATCCAATGCATAGAGTCGTCGTGGCCATCAAGGGTAATCCATTCCTAGTTCTCTCTAGAGTCTTGTCTTCCTTTTCTATCTTTGAAGATCAGGTCCTGAAGGTGAAACAGACTCAGAGGAATCTATTTGATTGTGAAACTTTATTGGCCAAGGGGAACTCTAACAGGCAAGAGGCAAAAGAACTATCATAGTTGATTGATCACTTGAAGAGCTCCTCCCTCAATATTGATCTAGAATTGTCTCAACTAGAAGCTAGGCATGTAGAACTTGAGAAGGAACTGGGAAACGTGAAGGCCGCCATTGATTGTCACAAGTCCACCCTAGCTCAAATACCTAACACCATTCAGTAAAAGAAACAGGAATTGCTGGCCAAAGCTAGAGAAGGTAGAGCTATCCGAAGTAACCTTGAGAGCATTCCTGGATCAGCTGAAGAAGATAAGCAACAGATCACAAAAGCTGATGCTATCCGGCTAGAAGTACTAAAAGCAATCTAGAATGTTCTAGATTCGTAATTCATGTATCATATATTTTGTGTAGAATCAATGACAGCCACATCCTCTATTGTCTCATTATATTTCTTGTTTCAGCTTAAAGACCTAATTTGAAATAGTCAATTCTGGACTTCTAATCTTAATCCAATTAAGTCTGAAAACACAACCTTTATTAAGAGAGACCTTCGATCTTCTATCTTTAGTCACCCGGCGTCGTATTCTCTTCGGTATTAGTGAGGTGGTGCTTCACCTTCTATTAATTGTGGTTGTCTTTTGCATGTCCCAAGGTGTCCACCTCCTTGCTCTATGGCTTCAAATATTGGCCAAGGGCACTGGCCTCGAACACATCTACACTTGCAACCATTCCTGTTCCTTTGCTTTTGTCTACCCTCGTAGAACTCTGTAGCGGCCTTTCTTTCTTTCTATAGATCTGATCAACTTCATGGCCAGTGAGGAGAACCATGGCAAGCACACGGCGGAGGAGGTCCTGAAGGAGAACCAGTGCCTCTGACACATGAGGTGAGATCAACATCTTCTACTAGTGATGATGAACTATTCTGATTTGTCTACAGATTCATTTTGAATGATAGTCTTTGTCCTCTTCCTAGGGCCAACGAGCCCTCTAATGCTATGTCTTCTACACCGGCCTCATCATCGGACTCCTTCGACTCATACAATGGTGATGATGCCCGGCGCTTCCTCCAAGAGTGGATGGCAGCCCAGGACCGCTATTCTGAGGCAACTCTAGAAAATGGCCAGCTCAAGATCTGCTTCGGGGTTTCTCAAGCTGCCCTTCATGCCGCCGAAGAAGAGGCCAGTGCCGTTCGGACACGGCTAGCAGAATCCGACGCCATGGTGGCAGGTAAGATGAATTCCCGAAATGCCTCCACTCCTATTTCCACTACCTTTATCTTGATAGTTTTCTGTTCCTATGATTGCTAGCCCTGATGGTGCAACTAGAGTCTCTCCAACTAGCGGTGAACGTGGCCACGGACGTTGTCAATGCTCGGGGTTCCCTCATCAATGCTCGTCTCAAAGACATCCTGGCTCATGTTTAGGAGAACGCCCTCCATGGCTTTCATCATGGTGCATCGATGGCACTAACCATGGCGCAAGTCTAGACCGGGTATGAGCTCCACACCATGGAGACTAGTTTCCCAATGGACGATGGCCTTGAGGAACATGAGGACCTGATGGAAGAATTCATTGTAGTGGCGAAGGCCATTATGGACATCACACCCGCTCAGGATTTGGTGAACAAGGTCTTTGATTAGATTGTACTTAGGGTGAACAAATGAATGAAATCTTTTGCTCTTCTATGAACGTGTCTTAGTGCAATGCCCCTGTACAAGTCATGAATGTTTTTGTTTTATTCTTTGCTCTAGAGGCGATACATATCATAATGGCTTTTTTGTATTTTAAGTTTCTTCATTTTTGAACTAGAGGTGATACCTTTCTGGTACTGGCTATTAGAGCCGATGACTAAACGAATCGGCTATCAAGTGTTGATCAAACGCTAGTATAATATTCCTTCAAATATGTTTCATCGATTACTATTAACAAGTTGCACCAAAACTCTTCAAACCAAAGGTTAAATGATCGATCGATCCAGAGCAAGCATCTCATCAAGTGCAACAAAACTTTGTTTAAGAAATCCATCAATTCTGACCCACACATATGATTCCATTTAGCATTCATACATTAGCCTAAACCCATATTCAGAACTAATGCTTATTTTCCCTTATTCTAATGGTCGATGTGAAGCCATGACTACTAACTAAAACAAACTCTAAGAGCTGATTGCTTGAATCGGCTATTGGCTTTCATTACTGATCTTAATGAAGCCTCCTTCCCATAACTTGCCAGAAAAGCATTCAAAATCTCCTAGTTCCCAAAAGACTGGATTGGCTATTGCGATGCTCATAGATTCATCAGCGTGAACCAGCTCAACATCATCTCCATGCCATTGAATCAAACACCGATGCATGGTTGATGGTACACAATAGTTCACATGAATCCAATCATGACCAAGGACCAAACTGTATGACCCTTTTCCATCAATGATGAAGAACGTGGTGAGCAGAGTCTTACTCCTGATTGTTAGTTCAATGTTTATTGCCCCCTAGGTCTTAGACGCATTACCTCCAAAATCTTTAAGCATCATGTCAGTCTCCATCGGATCTCCTAGTCCCTTGCCAAGTTTACAAAAAGTGGTATAAGGCATGAGATTGATTGAAGCGCCTCCATCCACCAACATCTTACTCATTGGCTTCCCATCAACCAAACCTTTCACATATAAAGCTTTTAAGTGCCGATGCTTGACTGGTTTATCAAATATTGCTTGTTGTATGATCATCAACTTGTGTTGGGGACCTAACACTGGGGTACCCTAGGAGGTGGAACCAATAACCATTGAATGTTAAAAACTTCCGGACGGACAATGGCGCCGCTACATTCCTTGCCTGAATGATGGGAGTTTGGTTCCGCCTCACCCGACGCCTTTGGGCCAAGCTCCGCCTCGCCCAAGGGCTAAGGGATAGACTTCGCCTCACCCAACGCCTTTGTGCCAGCTTCACCTCGCCCGAGGGCTAAGGGATAGACACCACCTCGCTTGACCCCTGAGGGACGGGCGTGGTCTCACCTGAGGGATGAGGACTGGTCGCCGCCTCGCCTGACATCTAAGGACGAACCTCACCTCACTCAATGTCCAAAGATTGGTTTCATCTTGCCTGACAACATGTCCCCATTCCCTCATGATGATAGGTACAGGGCAGGATGAGATGTGCAGGTCAACCGTGCCTTCAAGGACCATACCCTGCGCCTCGGCGTACAGTTAGGGAATGACGGGATGGGTGCTTTAGACCCTTCTGGGTGTAGCAGAGCCTAAAAAGTGTTGCGGGTGCGTGCTCTTCGCCCTGTAGAGTTGTAGGTGCCACCTTTAGCTCTAGGACATGGAACCCGATGAAGATATGTGACAACCACTATGGTCCAGGAAAGGACTCACATCCTCCACAAATGACGAATGTGCAGTCACCACGTTATGATCACAGGGGAGCTGCGTCTGCTTCCTAGCCCCTCGGGTCCACCAGATCAGAAGAGCTTGCTTCAGCCTCCGGACACCCTCTCCAATCGGAAGACATTGCCCACAACACTACTCTAGACCCCGACCCCATGTCCCTCCAATAGAGACTCATAGGAACCAGAAGGCATGCGGAGCAAGGCTGGGTGAGGCTCATAAGTCAAAACCACTGTACTATAGTCCATACCCTACGTGGGGCAGTACTCTGTAACCATCCTAACATTCTACAGAGGCATCGATAGTATTATAGGCGCTTATCATCCTTTCGCACCCACCAGAATGGACAATAAGGCTGGGTAGACGTGAGCAACAAGGCTAAATAGCGTATGCACCCTAGCCCTCTCACTTGTAAAGCTGTCCCCTTCATCTATAAAAGGGGATGCGCTTCCTCCAACAAAGGGACTGACTTTTGATGGCACAACACACAACACACATAGTCAAGCTGCTACCAAGCTCTTGGCCTCCTTTTGACCCTTCCATCAGAGACTTGGGACTAGTCCCTCTCTCGATCGTTTGTACCCCCTACTACAAACCGTTTTTCGGTGCTAATAACACAAGCAGCAACAGACTGAACATAGGGACATTCGACCCAAACCAGTATAAATCTTGTGTCCTTTAGCGCACCATCTGGGCCTAACGTGCATCACTATAAATTTACTTGCCAGTGCTTCTACGAAACACCGACAATTGGCGCGCCAGGTAGGGGCCTTTACACGTTCCAAATCAGGCCTCGGATGGCCACTCACACAATCAGCTAGGTCCCGGGTGCACACATGCGTTTCGGTAACCTAGATTTCATCGTTACACTAGGAGGAGAGCTGGCGCTGGCCCACACGGCCGTCCAGTCTCTCCCTTCCGTCAGCCTTAGCCACCAGAGGCTCGAGGGCCAGCCAGGCGACTCCCTTGGACCCCAGTTATCCAGGGAGGCCTCGCACTGCATCACCCTATCTCTAGAAGGCCCCATATGGAGTGCCCCAATGGTGTTTCTATTCGGTCTTCGCAATGCCACGGCGACCGCTAGCCACCTTCTAGCACTACACATGGTTCAGCCACCCACGGACAGCGAGTTCATGGGGACAATTGAACATGATATGGAGACTCTCCACAGGCTCCTCATGGAGGAGCCAGGATTGTTCTCTAGCTCTGACTCCAGTAGTGGGAGCCATCACCCTTCCTGGGAATGCTTCATGGCGCAAACCCCTGAGGGGCATGCCAAAAGCATCTCCGAGGAAGAGGCTACCCCAACAAGCAACCCTGATGGCAGGTCCAGGGGAGAGGCAGCAGCCCCATCTCGCTTAAGGATGGAGCAGCTGAGAGCCTACAAGCTAGAGATCGATGAGGCTAGACAAGGGCTCATCCGGGAGTCAGTGGACATCAATCGCGAGATTGAACGCTGCAAAAGCGGTGGGTGTGCCCGTGCCATGGCCCGCACTATACACCAAAGGATCTTCACCAATGACGGGACCCTTCCTCACTTTGCTTGGGTGAGCCAAAACATCGTCATAGCGATGGCCTTGCTGCACAGCCTTCCAAAGGCCACAATGTCCGAGGATCGCCGCGCTCGCCAAGAAATTCACACGTTGCTCGAGCGTGTGGCAGTGCAGTAGGTAGAAAGCTCATTGTCCCAACAACGTAAGTCCAATGCTAGCCAGTGCATGCCCTCAGTGTGCCCCACCAAGGACGCATCTGTTCACCAGACACCACCAGGCGATAGGCAGCTCTCCGCCGTCCTAGTAAATCAACGTCTCAGCCACGACCGTGACGTGCGCAGCACCATCGATGCCCGTAGGCATGCCCACGGCGACACAGGAGAGGCAGCCCACTGTGGCTACCATCTTCAACATGGTGGACACTACGACAGCGGTGAGGATCGAAGCCCAAGCCCTAGCCTACTAGGCCCTCAGGCCTTTGGCCGACACATCCTCAATGCTACGTTCCCACTAAGGTACCGACCGCCAACAAATATCCCTAAATATTCTGGGGAAACAAACCCTAGGCTTTGGCTTAAAGAATATCGGCTTGCATGTTAGGCCGGTGGTGCGAGTGATGACGATTTCATTATTCACAATCTCCCACTATTCTTGGCCAATTCGGTGCGAGCATGGTTGGAGCACCTACCGTCCAACGCCATTCAAAGTTGGGCGGATCTGACGGAGAACTTCATGGGGAACTTCCAGGGCACCTACAAACACCCAAAAACCCATGGGACCTCAAGAACTACCACTAGAAGGCCGGTGAAACCCTCCACGGGTACATCTGGCGCTTCTCTCGGTAGTGCAACGAGCTCCCTAATGTCACCGACGCCGACGTGATAGGAGCCTTCCTATCTAGGACAACCTATGAGTATTTGGTTCACAAGCTAGGGCATAGGGGCCCATGGACCACCAAGGAGCTCCTGAACATCGCCACCAGCCACGCCTCAGGAGAGGAGGCGGTTGGGGCCATCTTTGACCGCTCCGACGGCAAGGCAAGGCGGGACAAGGATGCCGGCGAGGGTGCCTCCAACCGTCCCGCCAAAAGAAAAAACAAGAAGCAATGGCACGACAGCTCACTCATGGCCACCACCGATCACAAGGGTGGCCGGAAGCCCGCGGAGGGTGCTCTGAACCACTTTGAGAAAATGCTCGAGGGGCCATGCCCAAACTATGTTTTTCCCGGCCAAGCATCTATACAAGGATTGCGGCCTCATGCGCAAATACTTGTCCTGGGGCCTCAACAAAGGGGAGCAGGGGAAGGAGCCTGCCCCCACCATAGACGACGTAGAGGAGAAGGACGATGCCTTCCCAATGCCAAACAGCGCCCTCATGATCTTCGGAGGAGCAGCGGCCTACGACTCCAAGCGCCGCTAGAAGGTCGCACGCCGCGAGGTCTATACGGCCGAACCAGCCATGCCTACCTTCCTCTAGTGGTCAAAGTCCACCATAACCTTCAACCAGACCAACCATCTGGATGCCGTCCCACACCCGGGAAGGTACCTGCTTGTCATCGACCCGATCGTCAGCCCAAAGCGGCTCAGAAAAGTACTGATGGATAGAGGCAGCGGCCTCAATATCATGTACGCCAAGATGCTCGATGAGATGGGCGTCGACCGAACAAACCTCCACCCCATCTGAGCACCTTTCCATGGCGTCGTGCCTGGTAGGTAGGCCATATCGCTAGGGCAGATCGATCTACCCATCACTTTTGGGGATCAGTCCAATTACAGGACTGAGACCCTTACCTTTGACGTGGTAGGATTCCCCAGAACCTTCCACACCATCCTCAAATGTCCATGCTACGTGAAGTTCATGGCTGTTCCCAACTACACGTACCTCAAGCTAAAGATGCCAGACCCCCACAGGGTCATCATCATCATCACCTCCTTCCGTCGCGCTTATGAGTGCAAAGTCGAATGCTGCGGCCATGCCTCAGCAGTTGCCACCTCCGAAGAGCTTGCCACCCTCAGGGAGGAGGTCATTGAAGAAACACCTAATGCAAAGAGGTCGTCTGGATCATTCAAATCAGCAGAAGGGTCCAAGGAGGCCCTTGTGGACTCCAGCAGCTCCGAGGGCAAAAAGTCCGCATTGGAACCACGCTCTCCATCGAATAGGAAAACATGCTCGTTGACTTCCTCCATGATAACAAAGACATATTTGCGTGGAAACCCTCGAATATGCTAGGCATCCTAAGGGAGGTCGCCGAGCATACCCTAAAAATCCTCCTAGGCTCCAAGCTGGTGAAACAACGCCTGTGACGCTTTGACAAGGAAAAACGCAAGGCCATCAACGAAGAGATAGCAAAACTGTTGGCTGATGGGTTCATCAAGGAAGTACACCACCCAGAGTGGTTAGCAAATCCCATTCTTGTGTGAAAGAATAGCGGGAAATGGAGGATGTGTGTCGATTATACAGGCCTCAACAAAGCGTGCCCAAAGGATCTGTTTCCTTTGCCACGAATAGACCAAATAGTCGATTCCACCTCAGGGTGCGAAACCCTCTGCTTCCTTGACGCATACTCTGGCTACCACCAGATCATGATGAAAGAGTCCAACCAGCTCATGACATCTTTTATCACCCCCTTTGGATCATTCTGCTACATTTCAATGCCATTCGGTCTAAAGAACGTAGGGGCAACTTACCAGCACTGTATGCTCAATTACTTCGGGGACCTCATCGGGTGGACCATTGAGGCCTACGTCGATGACATCGTAGTTAAGTCCAAATAGGCTGACCATCTTGTCGCTGACCTCGAACGAACCTTTGCGAAACTCTGGGCAAATAGCATCAAACTCAATCCTAAAAAATGGGTTTTTGGGGTCCCGAGGGGCATGCTGCTCGGCTTCATTGTCTTCGAGCATGGCATTGAAGCCAACCCAGAGAAGATCTCAACCATCACAAGGATGGGTCTGATCCAAAACATAAAGGGGGTTCAATGGATCATGGGGTGCCTTGCCGCCCTCAGCCGATTCATTTCACGCCTCGGCGAATGAGGACTCCCCCTTTATCGACTCCTAAAGAAGTCCAACCACTTCATGTGGACAGCCGAGGCCCAGGAGGTGCTTGACATGGTTAAGCAATTTCTAACTAAACCCCTGATCCTAGTCCCTCCAAGCAACAGAGGATCCCTCCTATTGTACATTGTGGCCACCATGCAAGTGGTCAGCACTGCCTTAGTAGTAGAGCAGGAGGAAGAGGGGCACACCTTCAAGGTATAGTGCCCTATATATTTCATTAGCAAGGTGCTATCCAACTCCAAAACCCGTTACTCCCAAATCCAGAAACTCCTCTACACCGTCCTCATCACCAAGAGGAAGCTACGCCACTACTTCGAGTCACACCCTGTGATAGTCATGATGTCACTCCCCCTCAATGAGGTCGTCTGTAGCCAAGACGCTATAGGAAGAACCACAAAGTGGGCGCTCGAACTGATGGATCAGGGCATTGCTTATGCCCCCCGGACAGTGATCAAATCCTAGGTGCTGGCCAACTTCATCGCAGAGTGGACCAAAGTCTAGATGCCACTAGCAGTCGTCGATCAAGAGTATTGGACAATGTACTTTGATGGATCACTGATGAAAAAGGGCACCAGCGTAGGATTAGTCTTCATATCACCCCTTGGGGTCCACATGAGGTACATGGTTTGGCTCCATTTCTCCTCATCAAACAATATCATAGAATACAAAGCGCTCATCAATGGCCTACGAATCGCCATCGAGCTAGGCATCCGATGCCTCGACATTAGGGGCGACTCCTAGCTAGTCATCAACTAGGTCATGAAGGAGTCGAGCTGCCATGATGCCAAGATGGAGGCATACTGCCAAGAAGTCCGATGGCTGGAGGACAGATTCGACGACCTCGAACTCAATCACATCCCAAGGCGTCTCAATGAGTAGCCGATGTGCTCACAAAAGCAGCATCCGGCCAAGAGCTAGTCCCGGCAGGTGTCTTTGCCAGCGATCAACACAAACCTTTGGTATGCTACGCGAGGTTGGAATAGGCCGACGATGGCCCATCTAATCCAACCCCGGGGGCCGATCCGCCAACTGCTCTACCCGACCCCAAGGTCATGGAGCTTGAAGAGGACCCAGCAGCAGAGTTTGACCCTCCCAATGACTGGAGAACACTTTACCTCAACTACCTCCTCTGTGACACACTATCGGCAGACAAGACGGAAGCCCAATGGCTCACACGTCGTGCCAAGTCCTTCGTTCTTGTAGAAGGCAAACTCTACAAACAGAGCCATACCAGGATCCTATAGCTCTGTATCCCTAGCGAACAGGGAAAACTTCTGCTGAGCGATATCCACGGTGGAGTCTATGGTCACCATGCCACACCATGGACCTTGGTTGGAAATGCATTCCAACATGGCTTCTACTGGCCCACCGTAGTAACCGATGCCGAGCAAATTGTACGCACCTGCGAAGGATGTCAGTACTACACTTGGCAGATTCACCTTCTAGCCTAGGTGCTCTAGATGATCCCCATCACGTGGCCCTTCATGGTCTAGGGGCTCGACCTGGTTGGGCCACTCAAAAGGTGCCTGGGGGCTTCACCCATCTACTTGTCACCATAGATAAGTTTACAAAATGGATCAAAGCTCGACCGATCTCCATGATCAAATCCAAGCAAGATGTGCTATTCTTCCTCGACATCATCCATCGCTTCAGAGTACCAAACTCCATCATCACATACAATAGCATGCAGTTCACTGGTAGGAAATTCATCCGATTCTATGATGAGTAACACATCCGGATCAATTGGGCTGCCATTGCGCACCCCTGGATGAATGGGTAGGTCAAGCACGCAAATGGCATGCTCCTGCAAGGCCTTAAGCCTAGAATTTTCAACCAGTTCAACAAGTTCGGCGCGCACTGGCTCGTTGAGCTTCTGGCCATACTCTGGAGCCTAAGGACAACTCCTAGCCAGGCCACCGGCTACACACCCTTCTTCATGGTCTACGGTTCTGAGGCCATTCTCCCAACGGACCTTGACTATGGAGCACCAAGAATTAGAGCATACGACGAACAGGGGGCTAAGGCATCCCACCAAGGACACCATGGACCAGCTAGATGAAGCCCGCGACATCACCCTCCTCCGTTCAGCTAAGTACCAGTAGGCGTTGTGATGGTACCACAACCGACGGGTGTGGGGTTGAGCCTTCAATGTTGGGGACCTCGTCCTCCCACCTTGTGCACAGCAACAAGGACCGCCACAAGCTCTCCCCGCCCTAGGAGGGGGTCTTACGTCATCGTAGAAGTACTTTGCCCGGGCGCTTATAGGTTGAAAACCATCAACGGCAAGGTCTTCACCAACACCTGGAACATTGAGCAGCTACATCATTTTTACCCTTAAATAAACGCATGTTTCTTCTTATCAGTTTTTGTCTTTACAAAACCCCAATCTTTAGTGACATCCGACCCCTACAAATTGTGAGGGGCCAGACCTCATTTGGGGGGCTGATACAAGTACAAGTACATTTATCTTGCAAACACTTCCTATATTATCTTTGAAAACTTTATTTAAGTTTTCTAATCTTCTCGTAAACAAGTTCTAAGGACTAAGATTTTGGGAACAAATTCTAAGTACAACTGGTAGGACTGCGGGAGACCCATGCCCCAGCGGCTACAACCTCTTTGCTCACCAGCATGATCAGAATTAATTCACCCACACTCCTAGTTTTCTTACAACTTGGGACACAGGAAGGGTTGGAGGGCACCGAAACCTTTTCTACAAGAAGAGAAAGCTGAAAAGCTGTTTGCCGTAACAAAAGATGGAAATTTGTTCATTTTTGCACAAATTAACCACTTACAAAATGATTTCATCACGCAAAGGACTAATGTACTCCTAAAATTCAAAGGACTGTTCACTCGGGAGCTCCCCCAAACTTATTCAGTTACAGTCTCTGCTTAGCTTTACTACGAGTACTACTGCGGTCGCCACACCAAGCCCTCTATCAGCAACGTCCGGGCATGTACACGGACCAGTTCATCTACTGTGGCCGCCATGCCAAGCTCTCCAACGGCAATGTCTGGGCATGTACACGGACCAGTTCATCTACTATGGCCGCCGCGCCATGCTCTCCATCGGTGACGTTCCACCGCTTTGCCGGATCATTGAAAGCGCCATCATCTGTGACAATGGCACACTCTGCCGGGACGCCCAGGGACTACGCCGTCGTCATTAGCCACAACCCCGACAATGGTGCCTCTATCGAGACACCTGGGGACTACGCCATCATCATCAGCCGCAACCCTAACAACGGCATTGGGGCAGGACAGCGCCTCCCGCTGAAGGAAGGCCGCAACCAACGGTGACGAAATTAACAACGCTCATCACCCTCAGCACCTTTTCTCCTTCGGCAGCAGTGACCCCTCCTTAGCACAGGCAAACCTGCCACCATCTCATCTACGTTGGATAACCTCCAGCTCGACATTGCACTCTAGAATCACGGGCGGACTGTGAGTTCTTCTCTCCCTAACATTACCCTCTCTCAGTTAGGAGCTGATGCATTCGGTGAGAAGAAAGGAAAAGAGGTGGTGAGGAGGTGGGGTGAGAACTCTTTCCCCCCTATTTAAAGAGGGGGCTTGGCAGCTAAGGAAAGGCGAAAGGTTCAGACGAAAAACTCTCTGCCTTCCCCTATTCAATGCAAATGCGAAATCAATGCTAACAGAAATCTAAGGGGACACGTCGAAAACGACGGGACGCGCTTTGATCGATGGGACGCCACCTGGTAAGCCAGAACGTCACCTGGGCATGGCCCACCACTAATGCGCCCTAGACACAAGAATCGGGACACACTCACCTGCAGGCGACTCTCCGCTTCCCCAGGTAGGACCAGGGATGACCCAATGATGGAACCTCCTTCTAGGGGGAGCCCAAACGGGCCTCCTGGGCAATCGGTTGGCCAGGCAAAAGAAATGGGTGAACAGGAAACCCTAACCCACGCCAGAAATAGTCTTCGAATACCACCTGCTTCGTCAGCATGAGACGTGGGAAAGGACTCACCGTGGGCTAGCCACCATCTGGTGGTAGCACGGTCGGGGAGAACGCCGGCTTCCACTAATCGGTTTAGCTCAGCTTCTCTTGTTTGTGACGGCACCCACTCCTCGTCGCGTTGGGCCATGGCGTCTGCCTTCTTGGGACTCGTCTTCTTCAATTTTGTAGCTCCCTCTTCGGTGCCATCTCTTAGATCTGGTTAGGGTTTGGCGGTGGAGGCAAATGTGGTTGCGGATTCGGTGGACCGAGAGACGATGAGAAAGATGAAGTGGAAAAGGTGGGAACGGGGTCAGCGGTGGCACTATTATATAGGATTTTCCCCACCGTTCTACATTCATGGGGTTTTTTAGGAACCGTTCCCATGATCTGTGCTGCTTTGATTTCTCTGATGTGGCATATGGGCCTTTACCTAGGCTTCTACACAACAGCAACCCATGTCGCTCATTTATCGCTGCCATCAGTTGCTTCTCGCCAAAATATTGTCGACTTCTTCGCCATTTATTGAGGCTCAGTAATTGACACTATACAATCGTTACTCTAATTTTTTCTCCATGGTTCAATGTCTCCAATGACTCCGCCTGTAGCTTGGGAACTGGTGGCCTGCTCCATTGGTCTTTGATTGTTTTTCTATTTTGACCCTAGCACCACATACTGCGTCACCTCTATAGGCTCAGGGACTAAGTGGGCACACTTCACCTTGCGGTGAATGTGCTTTGTCCCTTTTTAGGCCATGCCCAGGGACTGGCTGCCTGCTCGGCTGATTTTCTAGTATTATTCTAATTTCTAACCCTAGCACTATATCATATGCTATCAGGCTTGGGGACTAAGTGGGCACACTTCACCTCACGGTGAGTGTGCGGGATTTTTCTCGAAGACTACATGCCTATAGAGGAAGACTGACACCTACAACTTTGTTTGAACTCTAAGTGGGCACACTTGGTCCACTGTGGAGAAATTTTGGATTCTAAACTTGAGCTCCTTAACACCCTTATGGCAAGCCGTACTTGGGTCACACTGCTCAGTGATAGGTCACACTGCTCGGCGGTAGTTCATGCTGCTCGGTGATGGTTCACGTTGCTCGGCGATAGGTCATGCTGCTCGGCAATAGGTCACGCTGCTCGGCAATGGTTCACACTACTCAGCGATGGTTCACGCTGCTCAGTAGTTCAACATGGTGGTTGGACCATGAGCTTGACTGCTCGGTGTTTATTCGCACTTGCTCGGACGAGCTCAAGACAGCATTGCACAACGGGTACAAGGCGCTTAGGGACTAGCTATGGAGTGTATGACCCTAGATACCCACGGTAGGCCACATGGGCTGCGCCCCTAGGGGTGGCCAACCCATAAGAAGAAGCCTTGCGGGGCATGACTCTGCTCGGTGCCTCCCGCAAAGCATCGGAAAGATATCCTTAAGATACTTCAAGATCTATTAGGATATGTATGATCCCAAGATTCCTGTAATCAGTTATTACTTTCCGGTTATCTCTTAGATCTAACCGACTTGTAACCCTGCCTCCTAGACTATATGAGGCGGGCAGGACCCCTCTAAAATCACAACATATCATACGATAGCTAATACAAACCAACAAACCACAGGAGTAGGGTATTACGTCATACTGATGGCCTAAACCTGTCTAACTCACGTGTCTCTGTTGCCTTCTTGTTCTTGATCTCATGCTCCTCTACCGATCAATCTACCTTCGTGGGATACCCCTCAGAGGACTGCCGACGATATTCTATCGACAACGAGTAAATCAAGATATCATCGATAAACACAACCATGAACTTATCAAGCTCGGGCATGAATACCAAATTCATCAAGTACATGAAGTAGGTAGGAGCATTTCGTCAGTCCAAAAGACATGACCAAATACTCATACAAGTCGTACCTAGTGGAGAAAGCTATTTTAGGTATATCCTCTGGCCTGATCTTAATCTGATGATAGCCTAATCTTAAGTCAATCTTGGAGAATACCTTTGCTTTTGCCAACTGATCGAACAAGATATTAATACAGGGCAAAGGATACTTGTTCTTAATGGTCACAACATTAAGCAACCTATAATCCACACACAATCTCAAGGACTTGTCCTTCTTCTTTACAAATAAAGCTAGACATCCCCATGGAGACAAACTAGGTTGAATGAGACCTTTGTCCAATAGTTCTTGTAATTGAATTTTAAGTTTAGCTAACTCATTTGGTGGCATCCTATACGGTCTTCTTGAGATAGGTGCCGTACCTAGCACTAACTCAATCTTAAATTCCACATCCCTATCGGGTGGTAAACCTATCAACTCATTCGGAAATACATCAGGAAACTCACAAACCACTAGAATATCACAAAGGGTAGTGGCTTGGATAGCACAAGACAAGTTTTGGGGAAGTGGTACTAGAAAAGCATTGCCTCCCTTTGGTTCTCTCAACATAATTGTCCTAGTGCTAGTGTCAATGAGAACTCTATGATCGCTCATCCATTTCATGCCTAAGATCACATCTATGGCTAATCTGGGCAATACTATTAGATCCATCGTGTACTCCCTCTCTTGTATAGAGACCAGCATATCTCTAACTATCTTATTTGTAGAGATAGTAGCCCCAGCCGAACTTATACTATAACCATCCTTGTTTACCTCAATTATTTTCTAATCATACTTAGATGCAAATGCTTGGCTCATAAATGAATGAGAAGCTCTAGAATCAAATAAAACAATGGTGGGATGTTTGTTAACAAGAAACATACCAGCGGTAACAACCTCTCTATGGCAGAACCTCTTAAGGAATCGGGCCCATGTGCACCTATCGTTGTCTTAACAGACCTTGGATAGCGTACATGAGTTCCCAACAACTCAACAGGTCTGTCGGGTGTCCTCGGGAAACCCAAATCATCCACGATTCTCTTTTCAAACAGGATCCCAATCACAGTCATTGCAGATTACAACATTTTATTCAAATATATACCAGAGTAAAAGATAGCGGAAGTCTTAAGATAGCATAATTACAAACCAGTTGTTTTCAAACTTACAATACCATAAGTGTTATACAACCATAGTAGCAGGATAATATTACATTAACTTTATTTATCATACAAACTAGTGCCTTGTCCAAAGGCCATTCATCACTCCTCATCATCATTGACTTCAAACATAGACATGCAGCAGGGACCAAAACAAGCCTGTGCATGCGACTCACCTGTAACAAGGGTTAACAAACCCTGAGTACAAAAGTACTCAACAAGACTAACCCGACGTAATGGGGTGTAAGACTTTAGAGATGCAGGGGTTTGGGGCAAGGTAAGGATGTAGCAAGATTCAAAAGTTCTTTGCCAAAAGCTTACTATTCTTCATTCTATTTTCAAGTTTACCACTAAGTTCTTTTAGTTCATTATCTCAGCTAAATATACATTCCCCATATTCCATTCCTTCTCATTCCATTCTTTTTCTCATATTTTAGTAATTCACCAGTCCTGCATTGCTTCTATAATGAATTGAGTCTCCATATCCGTGGAGCACTAGCAATTCAAATTGATTCAAGTCCCAGCTAAGGATTCCTTATCACATGACATATGTAGAACTTAATCTTGCATATATCAACCTCGCTACTGGATCCTCCTATACTAAGCCATCTCCACGCCACCCGAGAGCACAGCACACCTCAAATCCGGCCACATTCTAGCCACGAGGGTATACGCTACTCCCGCCATCTCTCCACTCCTAGTGCGTGGGCATTCGTCTTAGTATCGGATTAGCCGAAGTAGGCTTACCGGAGTATGTGACTAGTACTACAAAGTGTCTCATTCAGAAGATCCACAATGAGTGGCCTTTAAGCGACATAGTCGGCAACATTACCCAACATTCAAGATAAGTCACCCGACTAGTCTCTAATTCATTCTACTTTCTTCCTTTCTTTCTTTGGCCAGTATGCCATCTTTGATTGTATCAAATCTTTTGCTTTGAAAGCCTATCATAAAGCATACTAAGCATTCTACGCTTTTGTAAATGAAAACATCTTTAAGGATGGTAAACAATTAACAAGGTAGGCAGTGCATCAAATAGGTAACATTTGACATATCAACTTAATGCAATAAGTAACATAGGTGATAAACTTTTCAAAGTAACAAGGTAATGGTTTAATGCATAAACCGGGGCTTGCCTTCGTTGACAATCTCAGGTTCTGGATCGGTACCACAATTATCGAATCCCGTGACAACCGGGGATTCTTCCAGAACTTGCTCAACTAGAATCGTTTTGTTCTTGGGTTCTACACAAAATGATAACATATGCTTTAACATGATGATAAGGTAAACATGATGCTTTCACGGTACATGAAATGTAAAAACACCCGCAAATGATTTTATTTCACGGTACAGTTGCAAGCCAACAAAACCAACTTGCAATCCTACCATTAAGAACCATACATGTGACTTGACCAAATGGATCTTGAAACCCTACTAGTCACAAAACATGACCAAAACAAGATCCAACACTAATCAACACTTAGGGTTTCGACGAGTTAACTTGTTAATGACCTTTGTTATCACATGAAATGTCATTAAGATTTACTAATTACAAATTAGGTATGAGTTCAAATACTAATTAAGGTACTAAGGATCATTATAAGTTAATGACCCAAGGTCAACAATCAATTCTAAAGTCAAACAAATCCTAATTGATTAAACATTAATTAAATGAATAATTAATTAAATAATTAAGTCTACATTAGGTATAAAATAAACTTTGTCCAATTAAGCTCAAATTTTTATGTAAGCTTCCTCATGACAAATTAGTGTACCAAAACAAATTTCATAATTTTTGGAGTTATATAGTGACTTACAAAAATCATGGAAATTGCATTTATTAATTAATGGACTGAATATTTGAACATTAAAAATTTATTCAATTTTCATGTTTCAAATTTTTAAACCATACTAGATCATGTACAGAAGCTACCCACAAATTTTCAGAATTTTTGGATGTGTAAATAAATTCCTACAAAATTGAAAAATTGCTGCACTATTCAAAAATCAGAAAATAACAATTTTCACTGTTCTTCTTCTCCCTTCTCACTGACAGACTGACCCCACTCGTCAGCGACAGGGAATAAGACACGGCGGCGTGGCCAGCTCCGGCCAGCAAAACGCGTCGGTGGTGACTCTCCGGTGAGACGGACTGCACTTACATGATCTACACCATGTCGCGAACCTATCCCAGCCCTCAGAACAGCAAAGGGCACACCGGATGGAACTCTACGCCGGCCATGGTGGCTCGGGCCCGACGGCGATCGATGTAGCTAGGGCTACAGTGTAGTAGAGTCAAAAGAAGAGTGAGCATCATGCTTAGGAGCTCACCGTGATCACGATGATGTACTTGGTGCAGGCGGAGACGTACTGAATCGCCCTGGCCATGGTGAGGTGGGTCGCGGCGGAGCTTCGGCCGGCTCCGAAGAAGACGACGTCGCGCGGTGGTGCTGATCGGCTAGAAGCGAGGCGAGCAGGACGGGAATGACCGGCAAGGTGAGGTGGAGCTACTGGCCAACGCAATTGGCCTGAGGTGGTCCGACGAGGATGAATTTGACGATCGCGGCAATGTCACCGGCGGCGAACAGTCGACAGGAAACTGCGAAATGACGGCGGCTCGTTCCTATTTATAGAAAGAAGGAAGGTGTGCGGTGTCGACAGCACACAGGCGAGCTCACCATGGAGATGGCAGCGTGTCACTACACGTGAAAGCGGTGAAATTTGATCGGCGGTGACCCCCGCGTGGCACCGGCGGCAAGCAGTGAGGTGGAGTTGATTTTTTTGAAATAATTACAGAACTGCCACTGCTTCCATTTTTCAAATTACTCCCAAATTTTCTAAAGAAGTTGAAAATCTCCAAAAATGAAAGTTATTCAATTTTTCAAACTCTACAACTTTGCTTCTAGGAACATTTTCAAATTCTGCCTCCATTTTGAAATTTGAATTTGGGGTGCATTTGAGCATTTGGATCATTTCAAAATTACTCCAAATTTTATATGTAAACTTGAAAAACTTTGAATACCAAAGTTGATCTACATAAAATAATCTCCAACTTTGCTTTTTGCCTCAACCCCAAATTCCTCATGGATTTTGAATTAGTGAAAAGGGGCAAAAAGGACTTTTATAAATTGAATTTGAATTCAAATTTGATTTGTCTTCCTTTTACCTAAATTTTGATTTTTGACCAGTAACATGGCCCATTAGGGTTATTTGAGTCAAATGACACATGGCCTCACATGATCACATGAAATTTGACCCTTGTGGTCATGATCTTTATTTAGGGTTTTTGAAACACATCACATGAAATAACAACATTATGAAATAAAGCTTATATAGTGAATGCATTCAAAATTTTCTACTATATGAATGCTTTGCAATGCACATGATGACATGTCAAATTTTAGTATTAGGTCAAAACACCAGAGGTGTTACACTCTCCTATAGGGACTTCAACAGTGGTATAATGCATGTATCCAAGACGTGCTTTAGGATTTGCCTGTCTCTGATTGCCCTAGTTTTGATTGCTATTCTTCTTAGGATGGGGGCACTCTTTGGACCAATGGCCCAACTGATTATAGTTGAAGCATGGCTGATTGCTCCTAGGTTCTATTGAGCTTCCTTACCCTCCATTTCCCTTGGGTAGGTCAATGGTGAACGCCTTATGAAACACCTTCTAAGGTCGGTTGGCCTGGGGTTTTGGCAAAGGAGGCCTAAACTTGGGCACTGGCGTACTCCTGTCAAGTTCTCCCTATTTGGGAGAGATAGTGATTTGAATTGATTCCTACCTAGCTAGGGAATTATTCCTAAAACACACCCATACTTCACCCATCGGGGTCGCATCAGGTCACCGTTGGTACAACTCAAGTCCAAATCATGGGTAAGACTAGCGTCGCACATCCTTACTGCCTCTAGGGTGCACACTTTAACTACTCATGTCCTCGTCCTAGGTTGAGGTACTCGGCTTCATGGTCGGAATGACTTATCTGACCAGCTATTTGAGAGGCTTGCCTTCAACATGACAAGATGACCTCCAATGATCAGTCCTTAAATGACATAGATGGAATCACTATGATTACCACCAACATAAGACTCTGCTCGATCTCTAATTAATCAACAACACCAAGTTATGTTCCACGATAGCACAATCTAGCCAACCGTGATCAAGTTATCGCCTATGGCTGGCAAGTGACTGGAAATCACTCGACTTCTACCGGTCTAAGCATAGCTAAGCATAAGGAGCATTCCTAGACTTAAATAGGATTCAGGGTAGATATTTCTGGACAAGGAAAGGTAATATGCAGCAAGTGTTCCCAAACAACTCCTATCATGTAATGCATCAATACAAGTAACTTAGGTGACATCAATAAAATAGGTAGACCTATAATGCTCCAGGGCTTGCCTTTCACGAATGTTGTAAGCTAGTGATCTGGGCACTCAGGAAGATGATTAGCTTTAGGCTCTCCTGCTCCAGGAATCTCTAGGTGCCTGTCGATAGAATATCATCGGCAGTCCTCCGTGGGGTATCTCATGAAGGTAGATTGATCGGCAGAGGTGCTTGAGATCAAGAACAAGAAGGCAATAGAGACACATGAGTTATATAGGTTCAGGCCATCAGTATGACGTAATACCCTACTCCTGTGGTCTGTTGGTTTGTATTAGCTATCGTATGATATTGCGTGAGTTTGGAGGGGTTCCCTACCCGCCTTATATAGTCCGAGGAGTAGGGTTATAGGTTAGTTAGATCTGAGAGATAACCAAAAAGTAATGACTAATTATAGGAATTTTGGGATCATATCGTAATAGATCTCGTAGTATGTTCAGGATATCCTCTAGATGTCTTGCAAAAGGCACCAAAGTAGAGTCATACCCCACAAGGCTTCGTCTTGTGGGCTAGACTGCCCCTGAGGGCGCAACCCATGTGGTCTATCGTGGGTATCCGGGGTCATACCCCCCATAGCTAGTCCCCGAGCACCTTGTACCTATTGTGCAACGCTACCTTGAGCTTGTCCAAGCAGGTGCGAACGAAGCCGAGCAGTTGAGCTCATGTTCGACCACCATGATGAGTTGCCGAGCAGTTGTGAGTAGTTATGTACAATTGCTAAGCAGCGTGTACTATCATTGAGAAGCACGAATCATAGCCAAGTAGCATAACCCAAGCACGGCTTTCCATAAGGGTGTATGGAGCTCAAGTTCAGAAACAAAAATTTCTCCGAAGTGGACCAAGTGTGCCCACTTAGAATCCGACCACAAGAAAAGGAGATAGTCTTCTTTAGCTTCAAGAGGCCCTGAGTGTTCAAGAATAAAGCAAGCACATTCACCATGAGGTGAAGTGTGCCCACTTAGTCCTCGAGCCTGATAGTAGATGACATAGTCATGTGGTGCTAGGGTCCAAAGTAGAAGGATAATAAAAGACCAGCCGAGCAGGCAGCCAGCCCTCGATCGTAGCCCTAAAATGAAAGAGCGCATATTCACCATAAGGTGAAGTGTGCCCACTTAGTCCCCGAGCCTACAGTAGGTGACGTAGTCATGTGGTGCCTGGGTTAGAAATAGAGAAACAGTAAAAAGACCAGCTGAGCTAGTAGCCAGTCTCTAAGCCGTTTACGCAGATATCTGAAAAACACAATCGTGGTGACAAAACCAGAGCAATGGCTATATAGTAACTATTATTGAGCCCCAATAAATGGCAGGGAAGTCAGTGATTATTCGGTGAGTAATAACCATCGGCAGCGATAACTTAGCGACATGAGATACAATTGCGTGAAAGCCCATGTTACGGCCCAACAAGCCACGATGGAGAATTTAGAGGGGCACAAATCGTGGGAATGGTTTCCCAAAAACCCTCGAATGCGAAAGGGTGGGGATAGTGCTTTATAACTGTGCCGCCGCATCCCTCGTTCATACCTTTGCCACTTTGCCATTTCGTCTTCATCTTCAGCCCTCACATTTATAGATTTGCATCCACGCACGCTCTAAATGCTAGTCCCCATCTAGATCTGAGAGATGGAGCCAAAGAGGAGAGCTGTGAACCCAAAGAAGGCAAGCCCAAAGAAGGTAGGAGCGAGAGCCAGTCACGACAAAGAGTGGGTGCCATCGCACATGGGGGAAGCAGAGCTCAAGAGATTGGTGGAGGCGGGCGTGCTTCCTGACCGCATCACCGCCAGATGGTGGCCAGCCAATGGTGAGCCCTTCTTGATGCCTAACATAGATGAAGCTATAGTCTTCGAGGATTATTTCTGGCATGGGTTGGGGTTCCCTGTTCATCCTTTCTTGCAGGATCTACTGGAGTTCTGGGTGATTAGTCTATGCAATCTCCACCCCAACACCATATTACACATCTCAATATTTATTCATTTCTATGAGACATTTCTGGTGGTTCTACCACACTTCAACCTCTTTAGACGCCTATTCTAGTTGAAGAAGGGCGGCGGTGGATCCAAGGTGGTTGGCGGCATAATCTATAGCTTCGGGATGGAATGGCCAGTGAGTACATTAATGTACCGTTGAACACTTCTCTGAAAAGGGTGGAACGTGGTTCTACATGAAATAGAGTCACCCTGCAATCTGCTGTGACGTCGACCATATCCCAGAGAACCAGAAAAGCTAGTCGAAGAAACCAAACAGTGCTGACATGGAACAAGTAAGGGAGCTCCTCGAGTTGCTTGAAGGTGTAGAGATTAGCGGTGAACTAGTGGCGGCGAGCTTCATAGTGCGTCGAATCCAGCCCTGCAAGGAGAGGGCCCACCCGAGCTTTGACTATAGAGGTGATGAGGATGGGACCTAGGAGAGGATGGAACGGCTGACAAAACAAATTGTCCTAGAGCAGGCCATAGAGCTATTCGCTCCCAGCACCTCGTTCCACTGTCCAAAGCAAATGAGGGCCTTCAATTGTACAAATTCGCCTCCTCAGGTAACCATCTCAATTGTTTTTTCCTAACACTTTTAATCCTAAAGCATTGTCAAGCAGTGAACTGATGCACTTATGCAAAGATCCATTCGTAGGAAAGAGCGGTGTACTTCTGTGGCAGAACCTCCTAAATTATAGGGCCCACATGCACCTGTCACTATCCGACGACCTTTGACATTTGTGCATATGTTTCTGGTAACTTAAGAAGACTGTCAGGTGTCCTCGGGGAACCCCAAATCATCCATGATTTCTGAGCAGGATCATGTTATAGAGTCATTGCAGTATTACAACATTTATTCAAATATCTACACCAGAGTAAAAATAGTGGAAGTCTTACAATAACATAATTTACAAGAAAGTAGTTTCAAACCTCATAACTAAATTTGATGATTATTACAAAACGAAATAGTGGAGTGGCATTATAATATAATACAAAACACACAATGAAACTGCCCTGCCCAAGGGCCACACATTTACTTCTCATCGTCATCACAAGGAACAACCACCATGCAGCACGATCCAAAATAGATCTGCTCATGAGGCTCACCTGCAACAAGGGTCAACGAACCCTGAGTATAAAAGTACTCAACAAGACTTAACCGAAATAAGAATTGATAAACTCAGGAATGCAGGCTCAGGGATTCAAGGTATGGCTTTAGCAATAATCAAAGTTATTTTGCGTAAAAGCTCTTTAATAAAAGTTCTTTAATTTGACATTTATAACTTCATAAAATCATATACAAAGCTAACATGATCCGTATGGAGATCATGAAACTTCATTATCAACATTTTCTCAACCAGCCTCAAGTTCCAGTTATTAATACTATGATGATGAACAGTGAGTTGAGTCTCCATAACCGAGGAGCAACGATGATTCGAACCGATTAAGACCTAGCTAGGAATTCCAGACCAAACGACATATGCAGGTCCCCGACCTACATATACCAACCTACACTCAGATCCTCTAAAACAAGAACAGGTCCGCGCCACCCAAGAATACAGTACTCCACCAATCTAGCCCATGGCCATGTGGGTACACGCTATTCTCGCCATCTCTCCACTCCCAGTGCGTGAGTAGCCATTCTCGTACTAGAATCACCAAGTTAAGGCTTATTGGAGTATGTGGTTAGTACTACAAAGTCTCACCTCATGCAATTCAACAATGGTACGGACCTTAATTGACACAAACGGAAAGTACCCGCTCACAAGACCTCCATGTCTTATGGCTCACACACACTGAGTCCACCCAATCTAGATTTATTACTCCACATTCCCATATCACATGATAACATAAGTAACCAAAGTTCCATTTAAAACTTGCAGGTGGCAGGTAATCACCCGACTTTCATCGTTCTAAGCATAGCTAAGCAAAACTAGGCACAGCGACGACCATGGCGGGCACAACGGCACGACCGTGCTACATCGGCGACACAAGCATGGTAGAGGTTAAACACTTAGCATAGAAGGGTTCAGCACCTCACCCTGAACATGACTGAGCAACGAGCAGGGTCAGAGGAGCACTGAAGAGGCTGGTCGATGTTCCGAGCAGGCACGGTGGAGCAGATCGTCGTCGGTGGCGATGTTTCGGTAGCTGTGGTGGTCAAAATGAGAAATCAATGGGTCATAGAGTACCACAGCATCATGGCAAAGCTGAAATAGAACTTAGTAGGGGCAAAGGCATACCGTGGAGCTCTAGCCATGGTGAGGCAAACACGACGGCGACGCTGCCGGCCGCGAGGAAGAAGACAAAAATGGCGTAGCCCGACGAAATCAGGCGATCCAAGCGGGATGGCTAGATGCGCAAGGAGTAGGCAAAGCTAGAACAAGCATTGCTGAGATGGTAATAGTGCTAGGTTGATAGTGAAAGCTCAACGAAGCGATGACAATGGCGGCGGCGGTGAAAACAGAGGAAGAAGAAAAACGACGACGACGGCGTCTCGGTACTTATAGCACGGCTCAAAAGCTTAAGGAGGCCATGATGAAGTCTTTCCCCATGCCAGTGCGACACCATGGACGACCACGACACGCCTGGAAGCAAGCCGAAGGTCGCCGGCGGTGTAGCGAGAGCGGTGAACACTGTTCACAGTATTTACAAGATTGCTATTCACTTTAAATCCCAAATTACTCCAAAATTTGTGTAACAACTCAAAAATCTCCAAAAATAAAAGTTGTTCAAAATCAAAATTTCTACAACTTTTCTTTTATAACCAATCCCTAATTCGGTCTACATTTTGAAATGAACTTTTGAATTCAAATAGGGAATATTTAACGAATTACGCCTTTTTGAATTACTCCAAATTTTTCATAACAACTTTGAAAACTCCAAAAACAAACTTTGTATAACTTGTCAAGATCTACATTTTTGCTTTTGGGCTCAACCCCAAAATATGCTTAGATTTTGAAATGAGTTTTTAGGGTAGGATTTAAATGCTGAAAATCAAGGTTTTCTCGAAAATTTAAAAATCCAAGCAAACTTTGAACTTGAGTCAAACAATACAATTCAACACATACCACCTAAATATAAACTTGTTTTAGTATATGCATCTCAAAGTTTTCACCAAATGCCAAATGCTTTGCAATGTGTATGATGACATGTCAGGTTTTAGTATTTAAACACCCGGGGTGTAACAACTTCTCCGACGTGTTAAGGGGTGATTGGCCAAGGGGTGTAGATGCCCGGCCATCGGCTTGGCCTGAGGAAGATGCGACCAGCGCTTCATTAGAGTCCGGGGATGGTTGGATAGAAAATTCACCCCCAGTATCGAAGAAATTCTAGGGAAAAAGTGCAGCGGTAGAGGAGCCGCCCTGGAAGAAGAGGAAGACGGCAGCCGCCGGTCCCCTCAAACCGGGCAGCATCTCACTTGGTGGCAACCAGACCACTCGACAGTGGAGGACCGCGGTGCTTGAGTGGTTGGACGATGATGAAACTTTGGTGGCTCCTCCATAGAGCACTGAAGCACCTCTATGAAGCACTCGTAAGGAGGAACAAGCGAGGAGCGGCGAAGAAGTTCCTGAGTAGTAGGCGATGGGAGTCCCCAAGTAGTAGACAATGGGAGTCCCTGCATAGCAAGCGGAGGGAGTCGTAGAGCAGTAGGCGAAATAGAGGCCAATGGTGGAGGAAACCGGACCTCCACCCTAGAGTACGGGAGTTGACCCCATGGACACACGCTGGGTGCTCGGATAGGCATGACTGGTTCAAGAAATTGTTCCAGTAGACCAAACCATGAGTATACTTTCCTTGGAGTTACTTTATTGTCATTTCTTAGCTTTTTTGGGGCTTGACGAACTGATCTAATGTAGAGCAAAACGTGAGGAGGGTCTAACCCCACCAGTCCAGACTATCGAACCATCAAGGGCTGATCCCGTAGTGGAAGCAATGCTGACAGCTACCATCCTAGAGTCCTTGAGAGCTCGGTAGTCGGAGGATGAGTCAACCGCTACTACTAACGATCTTGGCAACGATGATGGGTGATGTTGGCGATGATGGATCGGTGGTAGTGCCTGAGGCAATTGTGGGAGCCACCGGGTCTTCGGGAGTAGAGGCTGGAGTTGCTAGCAATGTGTTAGAGTCTAGGGTGGTGAAGCCGGTGGTGCTGAAGGGACCAACGGCGCTTTCTAAGGCGTCATAGGGCATGGTTGGAGCCACTGTCCGACCACAAAGCCCCCCGGTGGTGCCTCAAGCTACGGCGGAAGAGGACAAGGTGGAGGAGATCGAGCATGCTGAACCTCAACCCCAAGCTATCCAAATCCTCCGCAAGCGTGGCGACGAAGTGGTGGTTATCGAGGAGGAAGATACCACCAGGGAGATGAGGAGATTGAAGACTGCCCTCACCAGAGTGATGAAGCAAATCAAGGTCAGTACTGCATCTGGAGTGGTCATCTTTGATGTTGATGATTGAAGTTCATCATTAAAATTGTGTATTTGTAGGGGATAACTTGGACTACCGAGTAGCGGCATCAGCTAATAAAGAGGATGGAGCCCCTCGCCGAAGAGAACGAAAAACTCAGAGAGGCGATGAACCTAATGGAGAGAAACATCCAGAGAGCCCAGCACGAGCGAGACCTTGCTGAGTCCAACGCACGAGATCTAGAACACCAGAAGGGGGTCCTAGCCAAGCAGCTGGCGGCTACGTCTAAGCAGTAGTGGTGCAAGTCTAAGGAGCTAGTGAGTGCCTCCATGCAATTGGAATAGACTTCTGAGCAGCTCAGAAGTCTATCTGAGCAGAAAGTAGGTATGGTATATCGGCAAATGTGCTTTGTATTGCTGAACAACCATTTTTTTGCGATGACTGTTGTGCTTGTAGAGCAAAACACAGAGCTCGGCTAGCTATACCAAGCCCTTGAACAACTCTGAGAGGAGAAGGCGAAGGAGATAGGGCGAGCAGATAAACTGGCCGAGGAGTTGAACGGTATGTATTCTCTAGTCAAAGTTAATGCTGAAGTAGTTTCCTTTCTTGATGGAACTTTGTAATGCTTGTAGACTACCGTCAGAGGGTCAAAGCACAATTTGATGTGCTAGAGCAGGACGACCGAACACAGAGGGACAAGTTTGACGCCATAGATGCTAGAGTCAAACCAGTGCTCAACTACATCGACCTAGAGGTGGCTCCTCAAACCAACAGTAGGCCACCGCACCCGTACATCGTCATCGAAAGGTGCAAGATGGCATGGGAGAGCTTCAAGAACTTCAATCATGATGCCATTGTTACTGGCATTACTCATACACTTGCGGTGGTCCATTCCCACTATCCATCCGTTGACCTTCAGGCGATAGGGGGCAGATTCGCTGAAGGGCTGAGCGAGGTGGAGACAAAGTAGCTGGAGAATAAGGTGGAGGATGCAGCGAGAAAGCTAGCCAACGACATTGACCTATTTGGTGAGACGAGCGGCGATGGCGAAGCTCGGTGATATGCTCAGAGATTATCATCTGTAATTTCTAGATAGTGTAGTTAGAACACGTGATAGCGCAACAAACACTTATGTATGTGATAAATGTTATAAGGTGCATGTGTATGCAGTTTGCTTGTAGTTTGGTGAAAAATTCTTCATAGTTTTAACGATAACGCAATTATACGTAATATAAGTAGCGTCCAAGTAGTTGGTTTGCTACTGAACCCCATGTCCTCGGCTAGCCCATAGTCCATAACATCGAGCACGAAGCCCGTGCACTTGTAGGAGGAACAGGCGTGACCAAGGAACCATAGCTGACCACCCATAACATAGAGCGCAGAGCCCGTGGCACGTGTAGGGAGAGATCGGAGACTGGGTCTTCTCCATAGAGAACAGAGTAGAACGTGTGTTGCTCGATGGTTATCAAAATAACTTGGAGATATAGGTAGTATAAGCGGTGTTTGAGCAATTAGTTCTATGCTGAGCTATCGGCCTTGGCTAGCCCATAGTCCATATCATCGAGCGCAGAGCCCATGGACATGTAGGAAGAATAGGCGTGACCAAGGAACCACAGCCGACTGCCCATAACATAGAGCGTAGAGCCCATGGCATGTGTAGGGAGGGATCAGAGACTGGGTCTTTTCCATAGAGAACAAAACAGAACATATGTTGCTCGCTAATCGGTGAAAGATCTTGGAGATTTGTGGAAAATGTGTTCGGCGATTTGGAGAAAACATGTTCAGCAATTCTAAGAAAGCATGTTTGGCGATTTGGAGAAAACATGTTAGGTGATTTTGTTTTGGAGTTCATCATAGAGTGGCGTAGAGCCCAGCGACCATAAGTGGAGATTTAAATGATAATAGAGAAAAAATGGAGACAAATTATGGAGATCAAAACTTTATTCATCATAAAGTGGAGAGTACATATCTGGGGTGTTTCAAGGATAGAAACGTATGAGGTGCTCGATGTGCCAAGAGTTGGGAACATCGATTCCATCTAAGTCACATAGGCGATAAGACCTTGGTCGGGTAACATCTTTGGTGATGTAAGGCCCTTCCTAGGGGAGGAAAGCTTATGCATCCCTTTGGTTTTTTGTTTCCTACGGAGAACGAGGTTGTCGACAGCAAATGAATGACTTTTGATGTTGTGGTTGTAGTACCTCCGCAAGCCTTCTATATACTTGGCTATGCGGACGTAAGTGATTAGGCGTTCTTCTTCGGCCCTACCGACATCCTCTGTCCGAATAGCTGCGACTTTCTCTTCATCATAATTTTCCACCCTAGGTGCTCGGTGGGCAATATCCGTTGGTAGTATGGCTACTAAGCCATAGACCAAGAAGTATGGAGACACACCAGTGCTGTGACTAACTTGAGTGTGCAGTCCCCAAACTACAACTAGTAACTCCTTGAGCCATCTACCCGGGTACTTTTCTTCTTTCAAATATAGTCTCTATTTGAGGGCATCAAGGATCATGCCATTCGCCCGTTCGACCTAGCCATTGGCTCTAGGAAGGGCAACGGAGACGTATTTGATGGAGATGCAATGGTCTTCGTAGAAGTCCCAAAACTGATGGCCAGTAAATGTAGTTCCGTGGTCGGTGATGATGCTGTTTGGGAGACCGAATCTGTGGATGATGTCTTCAAAATGCTCGAGTGCTTTCTTTGTAGTAGCTGAGACGAGCGGTTTATACTCAATCCACTTGGAGAACTTATCAATGGGGATGTATACATACCGAAAGCCAGCTGGCGCTAGCTTAAAAGGGCAAATCATGTCTAGTCCCTAGCATGCAAAGGGCTAGAAAGCTGGAATGGCCTGCACGTGTATTTGCTTGGTGAAAAATTGGCATCCTTCACAATGTCGGAGGTCTTCTACATCAAAGATGGTCGTGGGCCAGTAAAATCCAACTTGGAAAGCTTTGTCGACCAGTGTTCTTGAAGCCACGTGGTTGCCGCAGGAACCAGAGTCAATTTCGAGAAGTAACTTCACTCCATCTTCTTAGATGATGCATTTCTGCAGAATCTTTTCCTTGGCACTTTTTGTAACACCTCTGGTGTTTTAAACCCTAAAACATACCATATCATCATATGCATTGCACATCATTCATGTGTTAGTGAAAACTTTGATATGCATCCACTAAAACAAGTTTACTTTCATGTTATATGTGTTGACTTGTATGGAATGAATCAATTTCAAAACATTTGTGTTGATTTGGATTTCTGAAAACCCTAATTTCCAACAGTTAATTTACATTTTGGGGTTGAGCCTAAATAGAAAAATGTAGAGCTTGTCATTTTGTACAAAGTTGTTTTTTGGAGTTTTCAAAGATGTTATATAAAATTTGAAGTAATTTGAAATGGCGATATGTTCTCAAAGTGTCCCCTTTTGGTTTTAAACTTGCATTTCAAAATGTAGACATCATTTGGGTATGGTTATTAAAGCAAAGTTATAGAACTTTGAATTTAGAACAACTTTTATTTTTGGAAATTTTTGAGTTGCCATACAAATTTGGGAGTAATTTATGTTTTAAATCAAGTGGCAATTCGGTAATTACCTGGAATAGTAACCATGGGCGACACCTCACTGTCGGTGAGCTTCCTCAGCATTCCAGGCGCGCCTGTGGCCATCTCTGGCTTCGCGCTGGTAGGGGAAGGTTGTTGTGTGGCTTCTTCTTGCTTCTGAGCCACGTTATAAGGCCTATGACGTCGCCGTTCTTCTTTGTTTTCTTCCTCTGCTTTTCCCGTCGAGCCGCCGTTGCTCCGTCGAGCTCGTGCCATCGCCGTAGCACCTTTCCAGTCGTAGCAAAGCCTGTCATAGCTCTACCTGCTCCTTACGCACCTAGCTGACTAGTCCTTGAAGCCTGACTTCATAGGGAAATGCTGCACGTCGTCTTTCTTCCTCGCGACCGGTAGTCTCGCCGTCGAGTGCGTGTCATCATGGCCAGCACTCTACGGTGCGTCTTTGCTCTTGCTCAGCATAGTTCTAGCTTTGCCATATTGTCATGATTTCTTTGTGCCTTGTTGATTGATCCTTTCATCCACCACAGCCACCGGAACACCATCGTTGACGCCGGAGCGCCGCCGTGACTGCTCTAATCGTCGACCCGCTTCTCTGTTGCTCCTCCGGTTTAGCCTTCAGCTTAAGCAAGTTTGGGGTGAGCCACTATGTCTTCCCGAGACTTTTGTTTGACCGCTATCGGATTTCCTTTGCCGGCATAGCGCAGCCGCACCACCGTGTCTGCCATGGCCGGCGTCATGCTCAGACTAAGCCGTAATTGGTCTAGCTAGTGCCACCAATCGACGTGTTGTGATGTGGGGAACATGGTACTACCTTGGCAATCGCCGGAGATCTCACCATCGGCGAGAAATCGCCGGTCAGTGAGTTTCATCGCCGTGGTCAGCGCGGGAGAACGATGCTGACATGTGGGACCCGATGTCAGTGGCCATGGGTTTGAAAATGAATTTTTCTATTTTTGCATAATTGAATGAATAGTGCTATGATTTGTTATTTTTGTGTAGAATTAATTAGAGCTCCAAAAATTATGAACATTTTTGTGTGACCTCTCTGTGATGCAAACTTTTTAAGAAAAAATATTATATGTTATTTTTCAGTACATTTTGAATGTGATAAAAATTGCTCAAGTTAATTAATAAATGGGTTTCCATGATTTTTCTAGGCTTAAATAATTATCCAAAAATTATGAAAATTATTTTGCCACTTAGTTATCATGTGATGAGTCTTCACAAAAGTTTTGAGCTCATTTGGAGAAAGTTGATTTATTTCATAATTTTGAATTAAATAATTAATTCATAAAAGCAAATAGTAAACCTTAATGACTTAGGTTTTGTTTGAATTTTGGGATTGAATGATGACCTTGGGTCATTAGTATAAAATAATTCTTGGTACGTAAAGTAAGTGTTTGAGTTTACGAAAATGTTTAGTTAGTTGTTGGTTTGCAACTGTACCATGAAGGAAAGTTGTATTCAAGTTATTAATTTTTGCATCCATTGTCAAGCATCATGTTTTATATCTTGCATCATATTAAACATGGCATTGTTACCTCATGTAGTGAATGAAAGCAAGAACGTGGTAGTCAATCAAGTTATTAAGGAAGTTAATCCGTCTATTGAGGTCGGGTTTGATATCTATGGAACATCCCTTGAACCTGACTTTTCCAACAATCAAGGCAAGCCCCAGATGCATTTAAACCTACCTTGTGTTTTACAAATTCATATCGCTTTTGCTGTTCATACTACATTAAGTGATTAGGAGTTGAGTGAAAACCTAATTGGTGCATTACCAACCTTGTTTTTCCATATCAACCTTATTACCCGTTTTAATCCGAGAATGTCTAATTATGCTTAGCCATGCTTAAAACGATAAAAGTCGGGTGATTACCGGTCACCTGCGAGATATAAATGGTTTCTTGGATACGACTGGTTATTTATGTGATCATGAGATATGAGCATGTGGAGTATTAAATCTAGACCAGGTGGACTCGGTGTATGGGAGCCACAAGTCATGGAGTTCTTGTTAGCGTGTTCTTTCCGCCTGTGTCGATTAAGAACCGTCCATTGTTGAATTGCATGTGGTGAGACTTTGTAGTACTAATCACATACTCCGGTAAGCTTTAACTTGGCTATTCTATTATGAGAATGGCAACTCATGCACTGGGAGTGGAGAGATGGCGAGAGTAGCGTGTACCCACGTGGCAATGGGCTAGATTGGTGGAGTACTGTATTCTCGGGTGGCATAGACCCATTCTTGTTTTAGAGGATCTGAGGGTAGGTTGGTATATGTAGGTTAGGGACCTACATATGTCGTGTGGTTGGGAATCCCTAGCTGGGTTTTAATCGGTTTGAATTGTCGTTGCTCCTCGGTTATGGAGACTCAACTCATTGTTCATCATCGTAGTTAACAAATGAAACTTGAGCTGGTTTTGTGAAAGGGTTTGATATGAAGTTCATGATCTCAATACGGATCATGGTAGATTCATATATAGTCTTGAGGTGGTTTCTATGTTGAAACAAAGAATCTTGTTATAGAGCTTTTGTGCAAAAGAACTTTGAGTCTTGTTAAAACCTTACCTTGAATCCCTGAGCCTACATTCCTAAGTCTTATTAGTTTTATTTCGGTTAAGCCTTGTTGAGTACTTTTGTACTCAGGATTCGTTAACCCTTGTTGCAGGTGAGCCTCATGGGCAGGTCTGTCTTGGACCGTGCTACATGACTATTGTTCAAGTCGATGATGATAAGTAAATGTGTGACCCTTAGGCAGGGTACTTTCTTTTTGTGTTATATTTTATGTTACTAATGCCACTCCACTACTATGGTTTGTAATAATAATCGTACTTAGTTTATAAGGTTTGAAACAACTGTTTTGTAAACTAAGTTATTATAAGACTTCCGCTATTTCACTCTGATATATATTAATGAATAAACTGTTGTAATACTGCAAAGACTCTATAATGGGATCCTGCTCGGAAAATCATGGATGATTCGGGGTTCTCCGAGGATACCCGATAGTCTTCTTAAGTTACCGAGAACATATGCATAGTCGTCAGAGGTCATTGGACAGTGACAGGTGCATGTGGGCCCTATAATTTAGGAGGTTCTACCATAGAATGGTATCAGAGCGACCATTACAAGGTTTTTGTAGTATTGTTTTACAAAACTTCAAAATGATTTGGGACAAATAAATTTAACATGTTAAATTGGTCCAAATTGCTTCCGACTTATCTTAATTCATTCTCGCTATTCCTTATTTGATTAAAAAGGCTTTGTGTGGTGGAGTAGTAATCTTATTATGCCCTATATAACAAGAACTATTGTTTATATACTATAGGAGCTTTGATGTTTAAGTTTCGTATGGACGATTCATGCATCATAATTAATCCACATGTTACTTACTTTCCCTCTTAGTTTGGGTTGAGTAGTGTAATCCATCCTTGTTGCTCTTTAGGCTTTTATCAGATCATCTTACTGTTTTGAAATTTTGCTTTCTACAGTATGGCTCGTACCAAGGTAACACCCCGTAAGTCCGTTGGACCCAAAGGAGTTCCTCGTCGCTAGCTTGCCCCTAGGAGTGACTGTGCTAGTAGTAGCAGCTTTAGGCCTGATCCCTAGGCTGAGATACAGAGGCTTTCAGCAGAATTAGCATAGGCTACTAGAGATAGGACCTTGGATGCCATCTAGGTGGGCAAGTTATAGGATCAATTGAGGTGTCGCACCACCGCTCATAAGAACTGCGAACATATGTTAGTTCATATGGTGGAAGGAAGAAATGAAGTTTGGCATAGAGAAGATGTAGCTAGAGCCCAAGCTCATGAGTTAGAGTTCTATGTAGAAGACTTAGAAGAATATTATACCAATCTGCACGAAGAAGTCCATAGGCTGAATAACCTCCTGAATCCAAATCATGAGCCTCAGGCAAATGCAATGGACCTAGGTGTCTTCATAGCAGATGATGATGAACCGGAAGAGGAAGAAGAAGAAGATCTAGAAGAAGTAGTGATGGTCAACGAAAGTGATAATGAAGATAGAGATTGCTCGATATATAGCCAAGTGTGATACTTGTCAAAAATTAAAAGCTATACATTTGAGGTCCGCTGGAGAGTTATAGCCATTGCCTATTCTAGCTTGGAAGTGGGAGGATATTAGTATGGACTTTATTGTTGGTCTACCCAAGACATCAAAAGGTTTTGACTCAATATGAGTTATTGTAGATCGACTAAGTCAGCACATTTTCTTCCAGTCAAGAGTATATATCCTACTATCCAATATGCCAAGATGTATTTAGCGAGAATCATGAGCTTACATGGTATACCAAAGACCATTGTGTTGGATAGAGGTACATAGTTTGTCTCCAACTTTTGGAAACAATTGCATGCGTCGTTAGGTACCAAACTTCTATATAGTACAGCTTATCATCCATAGACTGATGGTTAGACTGAAAGGGTAAATCAAGTACTTGAAGATATGTTAAGGTGTTGTGTCCTTAACTATTCCAATAAGTGGGATGAATGTTTGCCTTTGGCTGAGTTCTCGTACAACAATAGTTATCAAGAGAGCATTAAGATGGCTCTGTTTGAAGCACTCTATGGTTGTAGATGCAGAACATCGCTAAATTGGTCTAAACTCGGGGAAAGATGGTTCTTTGGAGTTGACCTTGTGAAAGAAACAGAAGAGAAGGTTAGGCAGATACAAAGTAATTTAAAGATAGCTCAGTCCCGACAAAAGAGTTATGCAGATAAACGACGTAGACCATTGGTGTTTAATAAGGAAGATTTTGTATATCTGAAAGTATCACCAATGAAGGGAGTTACCCGTTTCGGTGTTAAAGGCAAGTTGGCCCCTTGTTATATTGGACCATTTCAAATATTGGAAAGGTATGGAAGGGTGGCATATCGCTTAAAGTTACCAGAACATCTCTCAGCTGTACACGATGTGTTCCATGTTTCCCAATTAAAGAAATGTCTTCGAGTGCCTGATCAGAATGTTGAGGTTGAAGGAGTTAAACTTGAACCTGATTTGACCTATTCTAAATATCCTATCTAAGTTTTGGATCAGATTGATTATGTCACATGAAGGAGAACAATCAAGTTCTACAAGATACAATGGAATCAACATTTCGAAGAAGAAGCTACCTGGGAATCTAAAGATTTCTTACTAGAGCGGTTTCCGAAGTTTCTTGCATCAATATAGACTAATGTTAGTTGTGCTCTGTCATTGCAAATCAAGTTTGTAAAGGGACCTTAGCTGTTTTATGGATAGGTTTTGAATGTTTTTTATTGACACATTTCCTTTTCCATTACTTACCCTATGACTTTAAATCTCGGGACGAGATTTCTTTTAGGGGGAAAGATTGTAACACCTCTGGTGTTTTAAACCCTAAAACATGCCATGTCATCATATGCATTGCACATCATTCATGTGTTAGTGAAAACTTTGATATGCATCCACTAAAACAAGTTTACTTTCATGTTATATGTGTTGACTTGTATGGAATGAATCAGTTTCAAAACATTTGTGTTGATTTGGATTTCCGAAAACCCTAATTTCCAGCAGTTAATTTTACCCTAGAAAACCTAATTCAAAATCTAAGCACATTTTGGGGTTGAGCCTAAAAGGAAAAATGCAGAACTTGTCATTTTGTACAAAGTTGGTTTTTGGAGTTTTCAAAGTTGTTATATAAAATTTAAAGTAATTTGAAAAGGCGATATGTTCTTAAAGTGTCCCCTTTTAGTTTTAAACTTGCATTTCAAAATGTAGACATAATTTGGGTATGGTTATTAAAGCAAATTTGTAGAACTTTGAATTTGGAACAACTTTTATTTTTGGAGATTTTTGAGTTGCCATACAAATTTGGGAGTAATTTGTATTTTAAATCGAGTGGAAATTCGGTAATTACCTAGAACATTAACCACGGGCGACACCTCACCGTCGGTGAGCTTCCTCAGCGTTCTAGGCACGCCTGTGGCCATCTCTGGCTTCATGCTGGTAGGGGAAGGCTGCTGCATGGCTTCTTCTTGCTTCTAAGCCGCGCTATAAGGCCTATGTCGTCGCCATTCTTCTCCGTTTTCTTCCTTTGTTTTTTCCATCGAGCCGTCGTTGCTCTGTCGAGCTCATGCCGTCGCCGTAGCACCTTTCCAATCACAGCAAAGCCTCTCATAGCTCTGCCTACACCTTATGCACCCAGTCGACCAATCCTCAAAGCCTGACTCCACTGGGAAACGCTGCGCGTCATCTTTCTTCCTCGTGGCCGGCAGTCTCACCGTCGAGTGCGCGTCACCGTGGCCAGCACTCTATGGTGCGTCTTTGCTCTTGCTCAGCGTAGTTCTAGTTTTGACATTTTGCTGTGATGCTTTATGCCTTGTTGATTGATCCTTTTGTCCACCGTAGGCACCGCAACACTATTGTCGATGCCGGAGCGCCGCCGTGACTGCTCTGATCATCGACCCGCTTCTCCGTTGCTCCTCTAGTTCAGCCTTCAGCTTAAGCAAGTTTGGGGTGAGCCACTGTGTCTTCCTGAGCCTTTTGTTTGACCGCTACCGGCTTTCCTTCGCCGGTGTAGCACATCCGCATCGCCGTGTCCGCCATGGCCGGTGTCGTGCTCGGACCAAGCTGTAATTGGTATAGCTAGTGCCACCAACCGACGCATTGTGATGTGGGGAACCTGGTAGTACCTTGGCCGTCGCCGGAGATCTCATCGTCGGTGAGAAATCGCCGATCAGCGAGTTTCACTGCCGTGGTCAGCATGGGAGAATGGTGCTGATAAGTGGGACCCAATGTCAGTGGCCGTGGGTTTGAAAATGGATTTTTCTATTTTTGCAGAATTGAATGAATAGTGCTATGATTTGTTATTTTTGTGTAGAATTAATTAGAGCTCCAAAAATTATGAAAATGTTTGTGTGACCTCTCTGAGACGGAAACTTTTTAGGAAAAATATTAAATGTTATTTTTCAGTACATTTTGAATGTGATAAAAATTGCTCAAATTAATTAATAAATGGGTTTCCATTATTTTTCTAGGCTCAAATAATTATACAAAAATTATGAAAATTGTTTTGCCACTTAGTTATCATGTGATGAGTCTTCACACAAATTTTGAGCTCATTTGGAGAAAGTTGATTTATTTCATAATTTTGAATTAAATAATTAATTCATAAAAGCAAATAGTAAACCTTAATGACTTAGGTTTTGTTTGAATTTTGAGATTGAGTGATGACCTTGGGTCATTAGTATAAAATAGTTCTTGGTACGTAAAGTAAGTGTTTGAGTTTATGAAAATGTTTAGTTAGTTGTTGGTTTGCAACTGTACCACGAAGGAAAGTTGTATTCAAGTTATTAATTTTTGCATCCATTGTCAAGCATCATGTTTTATATCTCACATCATATTAAACATGGCATTGTTACCTCGTGTAGTGAATGAAAGCGAGAACGTGGTAGTCAATCAAGTTATTGAGGAAGTTAATCCATTTGTTGAGGTCGGGTTTGATATCTGTGGAACATCCCCGGAACCCGACTTTTCCAACAATTAAGGCAAGCCCCGGGTGCATTTAAACCTACCTTGTGTTTTACAAATTTATATCGCTTTTGCTTTTGATACTGCATTAAGTGAT
>NW_027096786.1:0-40000 GCF_019320115.1 Miscanthus floridulus | reverse complement strand
ATGGATGAAGGTGGAGATAAGGAGAATCGAGTTGGGATGCAGATTGCAAACCCCAATCTCGTAGTACAAGCAGAGACCCTGAAGGAAAGGGTGCACTGGAATCCCAAAACCCCATTTGAAGAAGTCTTCGAAAACCACAATCTCACCTGGTTGTGGATCGGGGAAGCTCTCTCCTTCTGGCACGCACCATCCCACGAGTGCCTTGTTGTGGAGCACTCCCATGGCGACGAGGTCTTCGATGGTCTGCTCATTGCTCCGCGATTTCCACCATTCCTTCGCCATGACCCCACCTTTCTTCTGGGTGTCTCTCTTCGCCATTAGTCCATCCTTGCTAAGGGGGTGGATGCGGGATGGCGAGGGGATTGGTGATGATTTTCAGAAGAATAGGGTTCGGCTGGAGGAAGAAGAAGGTTGCGGCAGGCAGATGGCAGTGGGGAATGGTATGAGTAACTTACTAGATCTACATTATATAAAGCAAAGAGCCCCATCGTTTCGTTCGCCCGAGAATATTGGGAGTCGTGCGCATGCGCCGTAGACGGTTGTTCACGCAACCTCAAAATCTGCGCCAATAAACGTGCTCCTTCGTTACCAGTGTACGCACCTCTTCGTTGATAGTGTAAGAGGGCCCACACTAACACACCTCAATACAGGTGTCAACCAACTATTTGCCAGAAAAGAGTAAGAAGATAGAATGGCGTACTATACCCATTTGCTTTTTTGACTAGACGTGTTAGATTGGACTTGGCAGAGAATAGAGACAAATAAATAGAAAAAAATAATTGTCTACACAGCGCACGCTGATCATGGATTTGCCCTGACCATTTTTGTGCTCGGGGACTACCTAGACCACTTTTGTGCTCGGGGACTGCCCAGACCACTTTTGTGCTCCGAGACTACCCAGACCACTTTCGTGCTCGGTGACTGCTTCGACCACGGTGACTACTCCGACTATGGTGACTACTCCGACCACGGTGACTACTCCGACCACGGTGACTACTCTAACCACGGTGACTGCTCCGACCACTACCCTGCCCGGGGACTGCTGTGACCATTACCGTACTCAGGAACTGTTATGACCACTGCTGTGTTCAGGGACTCTCCCGACCACCTCTTGGAGTTTTGCTCTCCTCGGCCACATGTCATGTGTACTCACATATAGTTGAGAGACATTTCTTTAGACCTGGCCACGAGGTTCATACTTCACTTTTCAGCAAACTCGGGGACTATGTCGGTACGATGCACCTGCCGGTGCATCTTGTTTTGCCAGTACGGCAATTGGATTTTTAACGTCAGTAGAAATTCTTTTTTGACCCTGGCACCACCTGCCTGCGTCACCTACTACCAGGCTTAGGGACTAAGTGGGCATACTTCACCTTGCGGTGAATTGGTTTGTTTACTCGACCCCTGTGCTTTGAATGATTGTAAGGATTATTAATGTGCTCGGGGACTGCCCCGACCACTGCTTGAATACTGGTTCTCCTTGGCTACATGTGGTTGGTACTCACATACAGTTAAGAGACATTTCCTTAGACCTTGCTACAAGGCTCCTACCTCGCCTTCCAACAAGCTCGGGGACTACATCGGTACGATGCACCTGCCGGTGCATCTCGTATCGCCTGTACGACGATTGGGTTCTCAACTTAACTGGGAATTCTTTTTAGACCCTGGCACCACTGTGCCTACGTCACCTACTACCAGGCTCGGGGACTAAGTGGGACACACTTCACCTAGCGGTGAATGTGTTTGTTTTTCGACCCCTACGCTTCTGATGTTCAAGGACTCTATGCTTCAAGACCACTTACATTTCTTTTCAGAAATACAAGTGGGCACACTTCTCAGGATAGAAATCTTTTTCTTTTTTCTTAAGAGCACCATACATTCTTCGGACAACCTACCTCTCCGGTGATGACGATGGTCAGAGGCGTCAAGGACTCAAGCCTTACTTGTCGGAGAAGGTTAAAATGGCGTGTCGCAGCATAATACATGATGCTCGGGGACTAGCTATGGGGGTATTAACCCCTATACCCTTACGGCTAAACTTGGGCTGGCCCGGATCGATGGGTCTAGTTCACCCAAAAGACGACATGCGGCCCAGCTAATCTGATTGGAGTCCCGCATAAGGAATCAAGACGGATTTGGCGATCAAGCAGGATCCTAGTCGGTTAGAATAGGAATCCTTATCTGGCCACATATGGCAATTGTAACTGACTAGGATTAGTTTCTAGATCTGTAACCCTGCTCCCCGGACTATATAAGGTGGGCAGGGGACCCCTCTAAAAATCATCATCTATTGACATACAGCAATACAAATCAGACGTAGGACGTAGGTATTACGCCTTCTTGGCGGCCGAACCTGGATAAAACCTCGTGTCCGTCTTACGTCACCGTCTTGTTTGGGGCTTGCGCACCTGTCTGCCGATAATCTACTACCTTGGGCATACCCCTAGGTAGACTGCTGACCTTATTTCATCGACATTGAGCTTCGCCATCATGTGGCTAAGATCTAACACCTAGAAGTGAGCGAGGAAGAAGACCAGGCATGCATGGCCACGATGGCACGCATGGCGGCGACGCTGTCAGCTTATGGTGGTGCGGTGTATGTTCTCCTTCTGGTGGGGCCTACATTGGTCAAAGGCCAGTGGCTACAGCATCTAGTCAATTTCATAAGCTTTCTAGAATGTCCACAACCATATTATTTTAATGTGTATAACTTCAGTTGTGGTCAAAACAAGTGGCTACTGTCTTATAGTCCAGAAAATGATTTACATAAGTGTTTGTTTAGTTATTAGAAAAGATATATGCACCTACTTAGTAAAAAATGATGCAACTTGTTGTCACTTTAATGCAAAGCTATTGAAAACACTTGGGAGGATGCTATTCATCACATCATATCATATTATACATGTCATCATATATGCATTCGTGATATCTTATTTCATGCTCATGCATATAGGATCGTCTGAAGAGATAACTCTCCTAGAGTTCAACAAGGAAGAAGAGGAGGATCAGCAGGAGTTGCCTTAGGCCATAGCTCTAGGAGAAGAGGAGCAAACTATCAAAGATCTCCTTGAGTTCCTGGATCACCGGCCAACCTCTTTCCTTAAAGGCAAGCCCCGGAGTATTCTAAGTCTCCCAGGTTTTACAAAATATTTCTTAAGTGCCTTTATATTTGATGCATTAGGTTATAAGAGTTGATTGGAAACACTTGATGCATAGAACTACCTTGTCTAGTTACATATACCTTTAACCCTGTGTAGGTCTAGGATCAAACATATGCTTAGCCATGCTTAGACTGGTAGAAGTCGGGTGATTTCCTATCACCTGCGAGATATAGGTGGATACCGAAGCACGGTTGGCTATATTTGCTATAGTGGAAAAGAACCATGGGGTAATGTAAATGAAGGCCTGGCAGAGTCTATGTGTAGGTTGATTCATGTGATTTCGTCTGTGCCGATTAAGGACCAGTAGAGTTGTTTGCACTTCTGACAAGATTGAACGCATGCCTCTCAATTAGCTGGCCAGATAACTCATTTTGACTGTGAAGCCTGAGTAGCTCAACTCAGGCCAGGCCCCATTCTATTAGAGTGTGCACTCTGGATGGTAGTAAGGATGTGTGGGGAGCTAGGCATGGGCCCAAGGACAGGGTAGTTCTGATCGTCCTAGTAGTTGGTTGTCTCTGATTGTGCGACGCTAGGCGAACCCACAAAATGTGTACCTGAGTTGTACAAAAGGTGACCTAAGGTGACCGTTGATCTGGTTTGCCTAGGTTTGTGTTAGGAATAAATTCCTAGCTAGTTGAAATCGATTCGAATGACCGTCTCTCCCGGACAGTGAGAAACTTGGCTAGCTCCAAAATCGTAATAACTGTGTTATGGAATATGATGGTTCGGATGAACATGGAATTACTACACCGGCTATGGTTAGTATTGTATGCTACTAAATGACATACCACATGTTTGGCATAGGTTAGTTGCTAATCTAGAGATGAATAGCTATAATTAAATTGACAACCGAATTATAATTGTACAACTAAGCTAGTCGCTTTTTACGCAAAATGTTGTCAAGCTACCTCTACTTATAAAGCCTTGCATAATCCTTGGAGTCACTTTATTTTTTGTTTATGATAGATAAGTTTAGCTAAGTACCTTCTTGTACTCAGGGTTTTTATTCCCATTGTTGCAGATGGTACAGTTTATCATAGCTAGTGCAAGAACTGCTTCTGTTCCACCGTGGATGAGGAGTGTGCCCTGGGCAGGCAACTCTTATTAATCCTTCTTATATGCTTTTATGGGAGTGTGATCACAAGATGGCACTATATTTGAACTATGATGGCAAATGTTAGCTTCAAACTTTAATTTGCTTCCGCTACTATTTACTAAAATTGGTTTATAATAACCTTAATTCGTACTCTGATGAATGAAATGCATTTGTGAACTTTATGTAACATGTGACATGTATATTGAATCATGTACAATCTTGGTTGTATGTTGATGGTTAATCGAGACCCATCGTGGTACTCGATGAACTATCGGGTTTGTATAGGCTCAAGTATGACAGTGCGACCGCTTGTGGGCTGCCATTGTACTTGTGCTCTTATAAATTGGTCAGTTCTGCTACAATTCCCAATCCACCTTTGCCACTCCTTTCTCCTCCTCGCAACCACTCAAGGCCCCCTCACTGTTCCGCGTTGCTGGGGCATTGCAATAGCCAGGCGCCGTTGCGCTGATGCCGCTGGCCCTCCTCTACTCCACCACGCAGATGCGCTCATCATTCCTGCATAGCCCCACCATAGTAGCTTGCCTCGCTATACCACGCCACCATGACCTTGAGCCACCACGGCATCGCCTCTGCATCCAACTGCTCTTCCTCTCCTTTGAGCCCACCTCCACCTCATTGACCTCCATGCCGTGCCCCTACACCACAAGCTCCTCCATGCTCACCCTGTGCCGTCGGTGTTCCTTACCACGCTGTCATGCCCACATCATGTCACAAATGCCATGCTCCACCACTGCAGCATGTCGGAGCCACACCAAGCCTCACCTTGTCCTCCCGTGCCTACCTCGATGCCGTCAACGTCACGCTCTACCTCCTCCTCATGCTAAGCCCACACCCAATCCCCAGCGAATGTCCTTCCTTGTTGCTAGCTCCTCATCAATAGCACCATGGCCTTAGCTTCCTCTCTATCAAGCTGCATCTTCATCGAGCCCATACTTTGTCCTTGCCGTGCCTCTGCTCTATTCACTGAGTAGGTGGTCATGCATGACCTTGTCAGGGAGTCACCTCACCACAAACCTCCGACACCCAAGTAGCAGCACCACCTCATCGCCTTCCTCTTCCTTGTCGATGACCTTTCATCCTCCACCACTGGATGACCAACCGCTGTAACTGGATGGCAAGCTATCGCCTTGATGCCTCGCTGGTTCCCTTCCTCAACCACTGGTGAGCCCCTGCTCCAAGATGCCACCTTGCAGTGCCCTTGTGACCTCATCCTTGACCACCGCCTGGGGTAGCAGCTATTGAACCTCATTGAACCCCTTCCTCGCCATCCGTGCCACATCCCGAAGCAGCAGCTGCATCTTGGCCATCTCCAACTAGCTGCAGCTAGCGGTAGCAAGCCACAGCTAGCCAGCAGCAAGCTACAGCACTAGGACAAGCTACAGTAGCCCTCCAGCTTCCTCACAACAAGGTCAACTTTTGATCTCCATTGATGCCATCTTCGACATTAGCAAAATCCTTGTTCTCCATTTCCTTGCTCTTTCATACACTTGGTACATGATCTATATATATGTATATTCTTGTTGCTATGGACATGTGTCACTCCACTTAGTTGTTGTGTTAGTTTGGTTCTTGGTTCTTAAGTCATTCGTGTCATTGGTTAGTGTCTCGTTGTTGTCGTTTGTGGACCATGCCTTTGAGCCGGTTGATGGATCATACTTTGTTCAATCATTTTGGTCATGGGTTTGTCCCACCATGGCCGTAACACCAAGTGTAACTCATTCCCTCGCTTCTTATTTGGCTCTGAAGTGCTATGGATGCTAGCTCTTATCCACAGTCCCTAGGACATGGCCATTGTGGACTTGATGTTGATGTGGTTCTTAGCTGCACATTTTCAAGGCCTATGTGACATAGTCTAGTGGGATGTGAATTAGGGGACAACCTTTGTAGAACCATCAGAAGCCAACTCATTTAGGTGAAGCTCATGGCCATGAGTTACCTTGTTATGACCATCGGGATTTACCTCTTTTGCTCTCTTGTTTATCCTAACCACCTCGTATGCTTGTACCACTTTGACCATAGCGTTCCTTCAGACCTAGCGGTGACAACCGCATTACTATAGACCTTAGGGATAGCCTTGTGCTGATTTAGTTGCATGGTTGTGGTGTCCTATGAGTGGGTTTGGATCACGGGATCATGTCTACTTTCTTCCAACATTCGCCCATTCCATGATGAGTTGGTCGAAAGAGTGTGGATTCCCTTCTTCTCTCCTCTCTTGTTCTCCATCCTCATGGATCCAGTAAGATGTGGATTGAGCCCTTTGCTTGTTTGGTGTTTATTGCTCTCTTGATTCCCATCAGTATGCTACGACAAATAGATCAAAGGAAGCTAAATCTTGTGTCCTCGTCTTTTAGTTCTATTGTGCATAAGCCCTTGTATGCTTGTACCTATTTAGACCATAGCATTTCTTTAGTTCTTGTGGTGACAACCACACCTCTAAGAACCCTAGGGATGTCTTAGTGCATTTAGTGCACCTAGGTCATGGTACCCTACAAGTAGTTTGGGCACTCGTGTTCTCTTTGTGTCGCTCCTTTCGATGCCCCGTCTCTTGCCATGGCGTGTGGATTGGAAAAAGTAGACCACCTCCCTTCTCTCTTTTCTCCCCCATTCCACCCTCTCTTGATTCTCGTCAATTATAATGATGTATGGATTGAGGCTAAGACTTAAGCTTGTGCTTAGCAAATAACCACTTCTGTTTCTTCTGGCCCAGGGATTAGACATCTACCAAAAGAACTAAGTCATTTTCCCTTTGGTGTTCTTTCGGTGTAGTTGTTCTTCCATGTCTTGTTGCCTTTTTAGAGTATTGATTGCTTTCTGTCTTGCTTGTTGCTCTATCGAGGTAGTTGCATCGAGGATAGCGTTGATCGGGTTGAAACCCATTGGAGGAAGGAAATGCTAGATGGTAGTATGACCTTGAGGAGATCAACTGTGAGTACACTGAAGATCTCCAAGATGACCAATCAATAGGTGCCATGTCCCTCCCAACCTCATAGAATCCTATTAGACATGCAACAATGTAGTTGCTAGTGCTTTACTCTTATATAAATGATCTATGGTTGGTTACATGGTAGATTTGCTTGAAGCCTTTACCTTGATGCAACCTTTACCCATACACACCCGCTATTAGGATAGACGCTCACATACTACTTACTACTTGCTTCTACTATGCATTATATCTATGATGTGATGATTGGTGGAGGATTGTCTGTGAGTGGCTAAGGCACATGGTGTCGCTAAAATTAGTAACAACTCGGGGTGATCTTGGCATGCATCTTGGGTGTGTGGAGAGGGTCGAGTTGATCGGGTAGGATCTTATGATGAGTCATTGGACGAGTCATGCCAAGGGGGTATGACCTGGGCATCCCCTATGAGAGGTACCTATGGCCAGTGCATGTGAGATGAGGAGATCCCATGATGGAGTGTCTTTGTGGGATGAAGCCCTAGGATGGAGGTGCCATCGAGGCACAGGGTGTTGGTTATCCCCTTTGAGAAGATATCATGTCCGGTCCCCCTAAGGACTGGTATGTCGAGAGAACTGGATCTTAGGACTCTACATACACACTACTCGCACCTAAATGGGTGGGGGACTGGTTACCCGACCAACTAGGATGGTGCCATTACTGCTAGGTTGGAAGTGGATATTGTAGGGAGGTAAGGGCATATGGCCCACACCCTCCTAAGATAGCATAGTGACCTCTAGGGGGCCTGGTACTATGTCTCACAATCTTAGCATGCTGGTGGACTCTGAGGTGGCCTAGGGCTGAGTGGTAGGGTGGCACCATACTGGTTGGGAGGCAGTTAGTATGAGCCTAGACGGGGCACACCGCCAATGATGGTGATCTTGTGGTTCTAGGTGTACACACTCTACAGAGTTGATCGATCTATACATATAGTCGTGTCCATGTATATGGACATTCCTATGACCTACACTTCCCTTGATTAGAGAGAGGTGTCCTTTCTTCTTCTCCCCCTAGGTTTGGTGTGGGTTCCGGCTTTGGCCGTTGAGGAAAGGCATGAGAGGGGGTTGTGGATGAGATGGGTTAAAACTTGATGAACTATCATAAAATATGGATAAACTTGCATAGGAAACCTACAACCATATATAGGCCTTTTTCTCTACCTTTGCATTCCACCTACCACAAAGCATATGCAAAGCAAAGGGTGGGAGCCAGTGGCCAGTACAAATCATACTAAAAGATATTTAATAGGTTTTGGATGTCATCTATGATGACGACAATGGAGATCAAAGGATTAGGATTAGTTGGTCTCATTCCTGCGCTCAAGTTTGGTTGAGGAGATGAAGTCTACGCCCGCTGACATTCGATGCCTAGTCTGATGATTGCCTGTGAAGGAGGAGCCTTCACCCGCCGATGCGCTACGTCAACTCTGATGAAGATCTATGTGCATTACTGCTACTATGCTTTGTACTTAGGTGTGTTATCTAGTGTTGTAATGCCTTGTAATCTTGTAATTCTGCAATGTATGATAGTGATATTAGCTGAATAATGATAATGTGATAGCTTGGTCTTTCTGGGATTTTTCACATTATGATGTAATCTGTGGATTTCCCTTCGAGGAAATCGTGGATCATTTCACAATAGAAATGCAGCAAAAGTTACATTCTAGTACCAGCTCATGGCTATGCCTCCTTACGTGGGGGGTTCTTCTTCCTTGTATGATAATTCTTCCTCCTTGTTTTCTTTAGGGGTACTCATAGGATTAGGTGACTGATGATGTATATGATGCTTCTTTCTTCTTGCGCCATGTCCCTCGTGGCTTTGGCTTATTCTTTCTAGGCTCTTCCTTCTCAATTGGCTTTGGCTTTCTGGTTCTTCTCTTCTTTGGTTGCTTCTTTCTTTCCTATTTCTCATAAAAGATAGGTTTTCTAGAGGCAAAGGAAATGTTTCTTTCCTTTCATCTAAGTGGAATTGAATGTGTCCAGATGCCACATATATACAAGCATTAGCGGTATTGAGAAAAGGGTGGCCAAGGATGAGGGGTGCATCCCTATCATTTAGCATGTCTAATATCACAAAATTAGCTAGAACATAAGCACCTCTAATTCTGACCAAAAGGTCAGTGGCTATACCTTCTACATGGTGGACTGACTGATCAGCTAGTTGCAAATAGGCAAAAGTTGGAGTTAATTCGGATGTAAAACAAGTTTTCATAAGTTTCTTTAGACATTATGTTCACACTAGATCCAAGATCACAAATTGCAATTTCAAAAGTATGAGGACCAATAGAGCAAGTAATAACAGGACTTCTAGGATCACCTTTCTTAATAGGAGCACCTTAACCACCTAAACCAAAATCATATCCTTGATGTGATGAGGTTGGTGGTCTCCATGAAATCTTCAGGCTGGCCAGGAATTCTTCCTTTCTCAAAAGATGGGATAGCAGCTGCTAGTTGTGCTAATTGGGTTTCTAGCATCTTATTAAAGCTAAGTTGATTCTTCATAGCATAAGAGAAATCATCTAATTTAGCATTTATGTTTTCCAACATCTTGTTATTAGCATTGAGTTTCTTATTTATACTTGTGGTAGAATCGACCAATTTATAATAACACAAGTACAATGGCAACCACCCGAGCAGTCGCACTATCATACTTGAGCTGATATAAACCCGATAGTTCGTTGAGTATCACGTAGGATCTTGAATAATCTAACATACAACCAAGATCGTATATGATTCAACATACAAGCCACATGTTACATAAGTTCACAAGTATCTCAACATACATCGGAGTTCAAATATAGTTATTACAATACCAAGTTCAACTGCAATAGCGGAAGCAATATAGTTTTAAAACCAACATCACACACATTTGTTCGAATACATGCCAGTTTGTGATCAAGTCCAACAAAAGCAACATAGATAAGACCACATAGAAGAGCCTTGCCCACGGCCTTACTCCTCATCCACGATAGGAGAGAAGCAATTCTTGCAGTACCCATGGTATATAGTACCATCTATAACAAGTGGGAAATAAACTCTAAGTACGAGGGGGTACTCAACTAGACTTACCCGACATGAACCAAAAATAAAGTGACACCAACGATCATGCAAGACTTTATAAGTGGAGCTAGCTTGACATCTTTTTGCATAAAAAGCTACTAGTTGAACTACACATTTTATAATTCAGGTCACCAAGTTAATTATAGCTATTCATCTCTAGATTAACAACTAACCTGTGCCAAACATGTGTTATATAATTAAGTAGCATAACAATAGTAACCATAGCCAATTATTTTATCATTCTTAGAACCATTCCACTTGCCATTAATCACTATGATAGAATAAAGCTCAGTCAAGTTTCTCACTATCTAGGGGAGACGGCGATTCGAATCGATTGCAACCAGCTAGGTAGTATTCCTAACACAAACTTAGACATACATGCGCCAAGGTAGTCTTAGATCACCTTTGGTACAACTTAGGTACACATGTCATGGGTTCAATCAGCGCCGCACAATTAGGGACAACCAGCTGCCAAGACGGTCAGGCCTAGCCTACCCTTGGGCTATTGTCTAGCTCCCCGCGCATTCTTACTACCTCCAGTGTGAGCACTTTTACAGAATGGGGCCTGGCCTAAGTTGAGCTACACGGCTTCATGGTAGGAACAAGTTATCTGGCCAACTAAGTGAGAGGCTTGCATTCAAAATGACCGAGGACCAATAAAGATGCAGTCCTTAATCGGCATAGACGGAATCACATGAGTCCTTCTACTACATAGACTCCATTCGGCCTCCATTTACATCATCCCATGGTTCTTTTACACGATAGCAAATATAGCCAACTATGATTTGGTATCCACCTATATCTCATAGGTGACAGAAAATCACCTGACTTCTACCAACTAAGCGTTGCTAAGCATTTATTCGATCCTAGACCTACATATGGTTCAATGTATATTTCTAGACAAGGAAATTATATGCATCAAGTGTTTCCAATCAACTCCTATAACCTAATGCATCAAACATAAAGGACTCAAGTTGATATTTATAAAACAAAGGAGACTTAGAATGCTCTGGGACATGCCTTTCAAGTAAGATGAGGGTTTATGGTCCAAGCAGTCAGGCAAATCTTTTGGGATCTGTTCTTTGCCTTCTGGAGCTATTGGCTGCTGGGCCTCCTGCTGGTCCTCCTCTTCCACTGCCTCAAACTCCAAAAGCATTATTCTCTCTAGTGATCCTATATGCATGAGCATGTAATAAGAGACAAAGGATGCATAGGTGATGATATGGATGATATGGTGCAACGCATATATATATACATCTCTAACCAACATGATAACAAGGTAATACTATGATTAACTAAATTTTACTGAGTAGGTGTATATCTCTTCTCTAGTACAAGAAACATACACTCACCATGCTTTAGCAACCTAAGATAGAGTTGCTCATCATCAATAAGAGGTCTATCACCTGCAGCTAGCAACTTATTTTAATTAGTTTAAGCCTCTACTTACCAATCCTAAGCTTATTCAAAGCCACAAGCCATGATAACTAGATGTAGGTGAATTATAGTGCAATAATTATCTAGCTATATACAATCCCTCCCTTTTGGGCACAACTAATGGCACTAGCAGATTACATCATCATCAACATGCGAAAAGTATCATGGTTAAGCCCTAACAATTTCTTAAAAGCATTTATTGATTTGCTAAGCGTAACTAGGTTAAATTGGAACTACTATTCTGGTGCACAAAAAAATCTAGAAAAATTACAGCAACTCATACACGCTCTCAAGACACCACTGTTAAAATGTCATGCCATTTAGATATGTATAGTAGCCTCTACAAAAATGACAAGTTACATGCTTTATAGCAACTTAAATAGGTTTAGCATAGTGAAAAGTGTCAAACAACAAATTTTATATTTTTCTTACATTCACCATAACACCAGCATACCATGAAAGATAGGTTTAGCATAGAAGGGATTGCTGTTCCAAACTCATGGCACATCAAGCACCTTATACGTTTCTACCCTTGAAATGCTCCAGATATGTACTCTCCATTTTATGATGAATAAAGTTTTTGTCTCCATGATTTGCCTCCATTTTTTCCTTTAACTTTCGATCTCCGCGTACGGTCGCCGAAGCATTACAATACTCCATAACGATCTCCAAAATCGCCGAACAGTTTTCTCCAAAACCGACGAACAGTTTTCTCCAAAATCATCGAACGGTTTTCTCCAAAATCGCCGAACAGTTTTCACCAAAATCGCGAATAGTTTTCTCCAAAATCACCGAACGGTTTTCTCCAAAATCGCCGAACAGTTTTCTCCAAAATCGCCGAACGATTTCTCCAAATCGCCGACCACGATTTCGCCGAATAAAGTTCTCCAAATCTCGAAAATCTCTGAACGGTTTTCTCAAAAAAAAGCCGAACATTTTCTCCAAAACGCCAACACATTTTCACCAAAAAACACCGAATAATTTTCTCCAAACATGTCTCCTCCAAATCGCCAACGTGTCTCGCCACATGTTTTTCTCCAAACCGCCGAATAATTTGCTGTGAACCTTTAAAGATATTTCACCGATCAGCGTGCAGCCTACTTTTTTTTCTGTTCTCTTCGGAGAAGACCCAGCCTCCGATCTCTCCCTACACACGCCATGGGCTCCGCGCTCTGTGTTATGGGTGGTCGGCTGTGGTTCCTTGGTCACACCTATTTTTCCTTCACATGCACGGGCTCTGCGCTCGATGTTATAGATTATGGGCTATCCGAGGCTGAGAGCTCAGAGCAGAATTTATTGCTCAATTGACATTTATGCCATCTACAGTCATTTCGATAACTGCCGAGCAGCATACGTTTCGCTCTTTTCTCTATGGAGAAGGCCCAGTTTCTAATCTCTCCCTACAAGTGCAACGGGCTCCACGCTCTATGTTATGGGTGGTCGGCTGTGGTTCCTTGGTCACGCCTATTCCCCGTACACATGCTTGGGCTCCATGCTCGATGTCATGGACTATGGGCTAGCTGAGGCCATGGTGGTTAGTAGCAAACTAACTGCTTGGACTCTACTTATACTTCATATAAATATCTTATGGTCATAACTACGAAGTTTTTTTCGCTGAAATACAATCTAACTGCATACCCATGCACTTTATAACATTTATCGTATATAAGTGTTCTTGCGCTTTTGCGCGTTCTAATTGCATTGCGTAGAAATTACAGATGATGTTAGCTAAGCAGATCATTGGGCTACGTCACTGCCCTTTGTCTCACCAAATAGATCTATGTCGTCGGCCAGTTTCTTCACTGCGTCCTCCACCTCATCCTATAGCTACTGGGTCTCTGCATCGCTCAGTCCTTCGGCAAAACTGCCCCCTATCGACTGAACGTTGATGGTTGGGTAGTGGGACTGAGCAACCATAAGGACATGAGTAGCAACGATTACAATGGCGTCACGGTTGAAGATCTTCAAATTCTTCCACGCTGCCTTGCACCTCTGGATGATGGTATCTGACCCTTGCCTCCTACTGTCAAGTCGGGGTGCCATTTCTGGGTCGATGTAGTCAAGCACTGGTTTGATTCCGACGACTACGGTGTCAAATTTGTTCCTCTGGGTACGGGCGTCTTGCTCCAACACATCGAATTGTGCCTTGACCCTTCGACGGTAGTCCACATGCATTTTGAAGTTCCATCAGGGAAGACATTAACCTCAGCAGAAAACCCGACCACGGGGTACTCACCATCAGCTCCTCGGTCAGTTTGTTCACTCGCTCTGTCTCCTTCGCTTTCTCCTCCCATAGTTGCTCGAGGGCCTATCGTAGTTGACCGAGCTCCGTGTCTTGTTCTACAAGTACATCATTCATCAACAAAAGTAATTGTATCCAACTATGTGAGGCATTTTTGTGGATCGAACGTACCTCTCTTCTCCTTAGAGACTTTTTGCAGCTTTTCCAATTGCTCAGAAGCATCTTTAAGTTGTGTAGAGGTAGTGATTAGCTGCTCGGACTTGCTCCGAAGTTGTTCTTTTGCAGTAGCCAGTTGTCTGAATAGGACCCCCTTCTGGTATTCTAGGTCCTACATGTTGGACTCGGTAAGGTCTCGCTCGTGCTGGGCCCTTTGAATATTCTTCTCCGAAAGGTTCATCGCCTCTTTGAGTTTTTTGTTCTCATCGATGAGGGGCTCCATCCTCTTAATCAACTGGTAACGGTGCTCGACAGTTTGAGTTATCCCCTAGAAATGCACAATGACAATGACAAAAGGAAATAAATAATGAGAACAAAGAATTTTCGGGATTCAGTATCAACCTTGATTTGTTTTACTACTCCACTAAGGGTGGATTTCAGCCTCCTCATTTCTCTAGGGGTGTCCTCTTCCTCGACAACTACCACTTCATCACAGCGCTTGCAAAGGATCCAGATGGATTAGGTTCGAGCCTCATCACGAATGATCTCCTCGACCTCGTCCTCCTCTTCCGCAGTAGTAGGGCTCACCGCTGGGGGGCTCTATGGCCAGACAGTGGGTCTGAGCATGACTTGGAACCCCTCAGGGTGCACCGTTAGCTCCTCGAGTGCCCCTAGTCTCGCCGACCTAGACTCTGCTGCCTCGCTGGCCACTACAGTTTTAGCTCCTGAGGGTCTGGCGCTACCCAACATTGTTTCGGGCATTGTTGTGGAGCCGGCCTTTGTTGACGTCGGTCCCTCACCATCTCTAGTTCCACCTGTAGTGGTTGTTGTTTGTTCCACCGGTCGCCGAGCATTGGGGGACCCTGACATGGGGGCGGCAGGTGCTACCTCTGCCTCAGGATCAGCTTGAGACTGCTTGTCAGTCTGCGTGGGTGACTTCAGATTCTCCATGTGCCTTGAGCTGCATCAGAACATTTGGTCAATTGCCCAAAAAACAGAGGTCAAATAGCAAAACAATAACAATGCGAGGTTACTTACCATTTGGTCTGTCGGTGTGCTTTTTTTAATCGGCAAGGCCTGTTTGAGCCCCTGGGTGAGGTTGTGGGGTCGACCTCTATAGTATCGGGCAGAGGTGTATCCTCCTCTATAGTTGGCCTTAGCTCTGCTTGTTGTTCCAGTGTTTGCTCTGTCTGTACCACCGGGTTTAGCTCTGTCTGATGCTCGGGGACTTTGTCGCTTCCCCTTGGTTGCTCCTCCATGCATGTTCTGTGTGAAGTTGTTTGCACGCTTGGGGGAGGAGGAACTGTATTATCGTCGTCATCCTGACCACTCCATCACCATGGCCCTCTGCGGATGGTTGGTCTGGTCACCGCCCAGTGATATATCGCCCAGGTTTGTAGGGAGCGGTCATCGCCATTTTCCTCTTCTTCTGGGCTAGCTCATCTACCGCTGCCCATTTTCCCTGAGATTTCTCTGATAATGGGGGGGGGACGTGCCGTATGATCAACATCTGAATCTTTGGATTCTGATGAAATACCAACGGAACTATCTTCAGGGTTTTTTGTTGGTCGAATGTCCACCGCTGGCGGCCATTCAGCTCTTGGCATGTCAGAAAAGTATACTACTCTGTCCTGCGAATGGATCTTTGCATAAGTCAGTTCCCTACTCGACGAATTGACCATTGAATAATGTAGGGCAAGATTATTACCTGAGGAGGCGGGTGGTATAGTTGAAGGCCTTTGTTTCTTTAGGCCAGCTAAATGTGGCGCTGGAGGTGAATAGTTCTATTGCGCGGCATATTACTTCTTTCCTTGATAGCCGTTTAGGTCTCTCCCGGGTTCCGTCATCGTCGCCCTTGTAGTCAAAAGCAAGGTAGGCCCTTTCCTTGCAAGACTAGGACACGGCGTACTATGAAGCTTGCCACCACAAGTTCACTTCTCAACTCCACCCTTTGAATCAAGTCAAGGAGCTCCTTCACTTGCTCCATATCGACACCCCTTGGTCTCTCTGACCAGCTTCTTTGGTTCTCTGAGATATGGTCGATGTCGCAGCAGATGGCCAGGTGGTTCTATTTCATGTAAAACCACTTGGCATTCCACCCTTTCAAGGAAGTGTTCAGTGGAACACTGATATAATCACTGGCCATTCTATCCTGGAGCTACAGATATATGCCGCCGACCACCTTTGAGCCGCCGCCGCCTTTCTTCTTTCACCAAAATAAATGTCTAAAGAGGTTGAAGTGCGGAAGAATCCCAAGAAATGCCTCATAGAAGTGAATAAAGATCGAGATGTGCAGTATAGTGTTGGGGTGGAGATTGCATAGACTGATCGACCAAAATACCAATAGATCTCATAAGAACGAATGAACAGGAACCCCCATCCACGCCAAAAATAATCTTCAAAGACTACAACTCCGTTGGTGTTAGGCATTGGAAAGGGATCACCAATGGCTGGATGCCATCCGCTGGTGATGCAGTCAGGAAGCACGCCTACCGTCACCATTATTTTGAGCTCTGCTTCTCCAGTGCTCGATGGCGTCCACTCTTCGTCGTGGCTGGCTCCGCTTCTTGCCTTCTTTGGGCTTGTTTTCTTTGGGTTCGCGGTTCTCCTCTTCGGCACCATCGCTCAGATCTGGATATAGTCTGGCGACGATAGCGTTTGTGGCTATGAATCTAGAGGTGTGGTGGCTGAGATGGAAGATGAAATGGCGAAGTGGCAAAGGTGGGAGAATGGGGGGCGGCGGTACTGTTACAAAGCCTTTCCCCACTTTTATGACTCAAGGGTTTTTGGGAAACCGTTCCTGTGAACTACGCCGTTGCGATTTCTCCAATGCGCCAAATGGGCCATTACATGGGCTTCCACGCAAACCGTAGCCGACGGCACTCATTTATCGCTGCATTCAGTTGCTCTGATTTTTCCTCCATTTATCGCCGACTTCTCTACCATTTATTGAGGCTCAGTAACTGACACTGTCCAGCTGTTACTCCGATTTTTCCTCCATGGTTGGATTACTCCTATAACTCCACTTGTAGCTCGGGGACTGGTGGTTTTTTCCATTGGTTTTAGGTTGTTTCTCTTTTTCTGATCCTAGCACCACATGACTGCGTCACCTACTGTCAGGCTCGAGGACTAAGTGGGCACACTTCACCTTGTGGTGAATATGCTATGTGACTTTTTGGGTCACGCCTAGGGACTGGCTGCCTGTTTGGCTGGTTTTCTACTTTTCTTCTAGTTTCTGACCCTGGCACCACATGACTACATCATCTGCTATTAGGCTCGGGGACTAAGTGGGCACACTTCACCTCATGGTGAGTGTGCGGGAATTTTTCTCAAAGACTGCGTGACTATAGAGGAAGATTGAATCCTACAATTTTGTTCGGACTCTAAGTGGGCACACTTGGTTCACTGCAAAGAAATTTTTGATTCTGTACTTGAGCTCCTTACACCCTTATGGCAAGTCGTACTCAGGTCATGCTGCTCTGCAATGGTTCACACTGCTCGATGATGGTTCACTCTGCTCGGCGACAGGTCATGCTGCTCTGCAACAGTTGACACTACTTGGCGATGGTTCACTTTGCTCGGTGATAGGTTGCGTTGCTCTGCAACATTTCACACTGCTCGGCATCGGTTCATGCTGCTTGGTAGTTAAGCATGTTGGTTGGACCATAAGCTTAACTGCTTGCCATCATTTGCAACTGCTCGGACAAGCTCAAGGCGGCATTGCACAATGGGTGCAAGATGCTCGGGGACTAGCTATGGGGTGTACGACCCCGGATACCCACGGTAGACCACATGGGCTGCACCCCTTGGGGTGGCCTAGCCCACAAGAAGAAGCCTTGCGGGGCACGACTCTGCTCGGCGCCTTTTGCAAGACATCAGGAAGATATCCTAAAGATACTACGAGTTCTGTTAGCATATGTATGATCCCAAGTTTCTTGTAATCAGTTATTACTTTCGAATTATCTCTTACATCTAACCGACTTGTAGCCCTGCCTCCTGAACTATATAAGGCGGGCAGGGACCCCCTCTAAAATCATGGCATATCATACGATAGCTAATACAAACCAACAGACCATAGGAGTAAGGTATTATGTCATACTAATGGCCTGAACCTGTCTAACTCGTGTGTCTCTATTGCCTTCTTGTTCTTGATCTCGTGCTCCTCTACCGATCAATCTACCTTCATGGGATACCCCTCGGAGGACTACTGACAATAATCTGTCGACATATTCCAAGCATGCTAACTGTAGATTTCATATTTTTCCTTGCTACAACATGTCAACACATGACCAACAAAATTGGAGTCACATTTTTAGCATATACCCAACTCAAGTTATGGATTTTCTAAGATTATTAGGAATAAATAGGAAAATTTAAATAGTATATAAAACTGTAGCACATACCAAGTTTCATATTTTTAACAAATAGTACTCATCAAGATGAAGCTAACAAAATTTGGTTCACTCAATTTGGACACTCCTAGAATTAGTTATGAATTTTTGAAGTTTGAATCAAAATCTGGAAATCATTTACAGAAAATATCAAAATTGGTTAATGCTATAGGCACCCAATGCAATGCACCCAGAGGCGCTAACACCCGAGACCCACGGTCAGCGCAACCCCACCTATCATAGGCACAGCGTAGGGGCACAGTTTGACCAGTGAAGAACTCACCGACGGCAAGGTCTCCAATGGCGCGATCATCACCATCGTGCTCTCCACCTCCGTGCGCATCTACTAGAGGGGTTGGTCGGCCAGGGGCCTCGCCAAAGCTGGCTCGATGGTGTCCATGGTAGATGGTGGCACTACGTGGTGGTGTTCCAGCCATCTCTGGCCATGGCATGCTCGGGTGAGCATGGCTATGGCTTCACGGTGACTTAGCAGAGATTTATGGTTAGGATTGGGGCTCGTGGTGGCACCGGTGAGGCACGGCCGCGTGCATGGTGGCATGGCAGCTTGAGCGCAATGGCGGTGCTGCAATGTTCTGAAGAGCCAGTTGGTGGCATTGGGCATCCATCAACCCATTGAGTGTGGGGGTATTAACCCCTATACCCTTATGGCTAAACTTGGGCTGGCCCGGATCGACGGGTCCAGTTCACCCGAAAGACGACATGCGGCCCGGCTAATCTGATTGGAGTCCCGCACAAGGAATCAAGATGGATTTGGCGATCAAGCAGGATCCTGGTCGGTTACAATAGGAATCCTTATCTGGCCACATATGGCAATTGTAACTGACTAGGATTAGTTTCTAGATCTGTAACCCTGCTCCCCGGACTATATAAGGCGGGCAGGGGACCCCTCTAAAAATCATCATCTATTGACATACAGCAATACAAATCAGACGCAGGACATAGGTATTACGCCTTCTTGGCGGCCGAACCTGGATAAAACCTCGTGTCCGTCTTGCGTCACCGTCTTGTTTGGGGCTTGTGCACCTGTCTGTCGATAATCTACTACCTTGGGCATACCCCTAGGTAGACTGCCGACCTTATTTCATTGACAGTGGCGCGCCAGGTAGGGGGTGTGCGTACTGCTCTCCAAGCAAACAAGATGGTCATCATCTCTGGCTCCATGGCTACGCCCAACGGCCTCACGTTCACCGTCGGCCAGATCACCTGGACCACTGGTTCCGACAACCCCATCGCCATGACCACGGAGGAGGCAAGGAATCAGCCCGCGCCGACTACTACTTCACCTACGTCGACTACGGCTCTGACCACGGTGAACACTAGCTCCGATCACGACGAACGCGGCTTCGACCACGACAAACACGGCTCCGACCACGGTTAATGCGACTCCGACCACGGTGAACACGGCTCTGACCACGATGGATCTGGCTTCGACCATGGTACATCTGGCTCCGACCACGCCTACAGCCATGCCGACAACCCGTCATCTGCTTCCCCGCTACAGGGGGAAGCAGATCGACAACACCGACCTGCTCGACTCCATCGATCGGGTCGGCATCAAACTCGCTGAAACCCTAGCTCTGGTAAGTACGATTCAAAGCCAACCTAATGAGCAGGGGACCGCGCCCCACAACTAGATCTACCCGACCTAGCTCGGAACCAGTCGTCCTGCACGATTTAGAATAGATCTCGTGGTCGTATCTACTCCTGAGGGGCGCTTCGCTCGTCGCCAGCCGGCCTTCGCGACTGGTCTCCGATCCGGCGAGTATGAAGCCTCGATGGAGAACCACCAAGGTCCAGCCCTATGGCCTGCAGAACGCTGCCGCCAGCTATGCATACAACCTACAATGCCGCTCGGATCTATGTCCTATACACCGATCTTGGCCTGAAGCCATGCAACCTCATCAACATGGTTTGGATTGAAGATTATCAAGAAGGATCCGTCCACACAGTCCGAGAGGGTGACTCTGGCTCCCCATCCAGCACTACGTCCAACGCATCTATTCACACTGAGCTTCAGTGTCATGAAGATGAAGGCATTGAATACGATCTGGATCTACCAGACCACGCCCCGGGTTTCCCCCAATTTCCATCTTTCCCGCCAAGACGAGGGGATTTGGTCCATGTTGTCGGCAACGATGAGCCGCCAGTAGTTGGCGAAACAGAGCAAGAAAAGACCGCACGCGAAGCATGCAATATCGACCGGTTTAATCGCCGACAAATCGAAGCTGAAGTAGACCTAGGAGGCATGATGCATAAGGGTCCAGCCATGTGACCTCAACAATGCTTTCGACTAGGGTGGGGGACAAACAAGTCTTCAAGACCCCAAGCGCCAACGTAGCCATCGCCATGGCGACAATGCAGCGGCTGCCCAACACTCCTGAGACCCAAGCAATCCATGACTGACATACAAGCTTATCTGATGGCTGCTATGGCTCAGACCGCAGAGATGAATCAAGCCTAGGATCCATCCGTTTCCGTCGAATCAAGCCACAGCCGCCAATACTCAAGTCGCTCACTAGCCACTCAACCAACTGTGGCTCGCGCAACAATGACCCATCAGATAACCGTCAAGGTGGAAACGGTGGTCATGATGGTGGTCGGGACGACAATCGCCACTGAGAGGATAACCGCCACGATGTTCGAGGTGACAACCGCCGAGATAACTGTGACAACCGCCATGATAACCATGGTCACAGAGCTAATCCAGATGGCAATCGAGATCGTCGTGATGGCAATAATGATCTCCACCATTACCTCGGTGGACGCAATCTGTGTGCTCGCATCAACTAGAGAGCCGATGATCGAGCATCCTACGAAAGCCACCGCCATATGGAGTATGATACCACCCACCGCCTGCCTGGGCCTGAAGCAGTTCACTCCACACCTTCAGCCAAGTCATATGGCCCAAGAATTTCAAGCTCGAAGAAACTTAGAAGTATGACGGCAAGGAAAACCCCGAATTATGGGTCATGCTCTACTGAAACTACGTGCCGATCAGCCATGGCTGACGAGCACATCATGTATAACTACTTCCCAGTCACTTGTTGGTCACTGCAGGTCACCAATGGCTGGTTAGCCTGCCAGCGAACTATTTTGATTCTTGGCAGGAGCTCAAGCAGGCCTTCATCGACAATTTCATCGCTACTTGTGAACAACCCGGCAACAAGTACGATCTGTAATGGATCCGAGATCAGAAAGACAAACCACTGCGCGAGTACGTTCGGTGTTTCTCAGAGATGCGCATCAAGGTCCCATCAATCTCTGACAATGAAGCAATCGAGGCTTTCGTCACTGGCCTCCGCTTCCACGACGCCCTAAGAGACAAGCTCCTTTGGAAGAGACCTAAATCAGTCATAGCGCTCTTGGCCACTGCTAAGAAATATGCGGACGCTGACGACGCTAAAAAGATAATTGTTGAAGAAGCAGCAAGGGTTCCATGCTCCGATCACCCTCCACACCGTGACGATTACCACGGCAGTCGTGGTTGGAACGACAATTTTGACCGCCGCAACCAGCGCAATGACTCCCACGACCACCGTGACCAACATAATCAACGGCGCAACCGCCGTGACGATTACAGGAGCAAGCATGCTTGGGAAGATAATGGCGAGGTCAATACCGTGAAAAAGGGCGGCGGACGTCGTAACTACGAGGACGACTACGCCAAAGCATTGAAGGGGCCCTGCCAGCTCCATCCTAAGTTGAACCACACCATGGAGAATTGCCGCGTCCTCAAGACTATCTACACACGTCAATAGGCTCTGGATACGTCAGACAAGCCTAACGACGCAGGGGAACAGCGCAACGATGACAACAATGACGATGATGCAGACCCTCGTCATAAATACGTCAAGCCAACTAATCGCGTGCACACCATCATCGATGGCAAGGTGTCCATTGAGACCAAACGAGAACGCAAGCTGCTCGCCCATGCCTGTTTGAACGTGGCAAATACCAACAACCTTCTCACCGATCCATGGCTTCCTCCGTGGTCTCACCGTGAAATCTACTTCAGCAGGAAGGACCAATGGGCCGCCATACCTGAGCCAGGGCATTTTCCCCTGGTCCTCGATCCTTGTATCAACAAGGTCCAATTCGACAGGGTACTAATCGACGGCGGCAGCTCCATTGATATACTGTTCAAGAACAGCCTGCCCGCTTTGAAAATAGCCCAGGCGGACCTGAAGCCATACGAGGCACAGTTCTGGGGCGTTCTCCCTGGACAGAGCTCTACACCTCTCGGGCAGATCACGCTACCTGTGCAATTTGGGACTCCGGACTACTTCCGCACCGACTACGTCAACTTTGTGGTCGCTGACTTCGACGGTACCTACCATGCTATTCTTGGTCGACTGTCGCTCACCAAGTTCATGGCCATACCTCATTACAGGTATCTGGTGCTTAAGATGCCTACCAAGAAAGGAGTTTTAACCCTCAGGGGCAACGTATATGCAGCTTATACCTGCGAGGACGATAGCTTCAAAATAGCAGAGGCCCATGACCTCTCCATTCGCATGGTCGAGACCACGCTCAATGCTAAGAAGACGTCAGCCGACCACCTGGAGATCCTAGAGCTCGAGGCTCCACGCAAGAACATTAGGTCCAAAGAGCACAAGACGATCCAGCTGGTCGATGGCGATCCCAGCAAAACGGCCCTCATTGGGGTCAGCCTGGATCCCAAATAGGAAGATGCGCTCGTCAGGTTCTTGAGGAGCAACGTGGATGTGTTTGCATGGAAACCTTCCGACATGCCCGGTGTACCTCGGAACTTGATTGAGCACTCCTTAAATGTCAACAGCAAGGCCAAACCAATCAAGCAGAAGCTACGACGGTTCGCTCGTGACAAAAAGGAGGCGATTAGGGTAGAAGTCACACGGCTTTTAGCAGCCAGATTTATCAAAGAAGTGTATCATCTAGAATGGTTAGCCAACCCGGTTCTTGTACGCAAAAAGAACAATGAATGGAGAATGTGCGTTGATTACACTGATCTCAACAAACACTGCCCTAAGGACCCCTTCGGTTTACCTCGCATAGACGAGGTCGTAGACTCAACTGCCAGTTGCGAGCTGCTTTCCTTTCTCGATTGCTACTCTAGTTATCACCAGATCGCTCTCAAAAAGGACGACCAGATCAAGATATCTTTCATCACGCCTTTTGGTGCCTACTGCTACACGACTATGTCGTTCAGGGCTCAAAAACGCCGAGGCTACCTACCAACACGCTATACAGGCCTACCTCAACGATGAGATAAAAGACGGTCTCGTCGAGGCCTATGTGGACGATGTAGTTGTCAAAACCAAGGAAGCACGAACCCTTGTTGACAACCTGGAATGCACCTTTGCAGATCTCAATACGTTCTAATGGAAATTAAACCCAAAGAAGTGTATCTTTGGCGTTCCTTCCGGCATACTGCTCAGCAACGTCATCAGTTACGATGGCATACGCCCTAACCCGGAGAAAGTCAAAGCTGTCTTAGACATGAAGCCTCCAAAAAAGGTGAAAGATATTCAGAAGCTTACCGGATGCATGGCCGCTTTAAGCCGCTTCATATCAAGATTAGGAGAAAAAGGGCTACCGTTCTTCAAACTGCTCAAAGCTTCCGAGAAGTTCGAGTGGTCGGAGGAAGCAGACGCTGCCTTCACGCAACTAAAACAATATCTCACATCACCCCCGGTACTTACTGCTCCCAGAGAAGACGAAACTCTCCTACTTTACATTGCGGACAACCGATCAGGTGGTCTCCACTACAATGGTGGTCAAGCTGCGATGAGCCGGGCCACTGCCTATAAGGTACAGTGGCCAATTTATTTCATTAGTGAGGTACTCAATGAATCCAAGACTAGGTACCCTCAGATCCAAAAACTGCTCTATGCCATACTGATAACATCCCAAAAGTTGAGACATTACTTCAACGGATATCATGTGGTGGTCATGACTGAGTATCCTTTGGGCGACATCATTCGCAATAAGGATGCGAACGGGTGCATCGTCAAATGGGCAATGGAGCTATGCCCCTTTTCCTTGGAATTTGCAAGCCGTACTACAATCAAGTCTCAAGCACTCACTGATTTCATCGTCGAGTGGACAGACTTAAGTACGCCTGCCCCTCTAGGATCCGACGAATATTGGACGATGTACTTCGACGGTTCTCTCAACATTGACGGTGTGGGAGCAGGAGTCCTTTTCGTGTCACCATCCAAGGAGCAGCTCCGGTATGTCCTCAGGATTTATTTCCCAGCATCTAATAACGCCAGCCGAGTATGAAGCATGCCTGCATGGTTTACGCATTGCGGTTGAGCTTGGTGTTAAACATCTCTATGTCTACGGAGACTTGGCTCTGGTCATCAACCAACTCAACAAGGACTAGGATACTGACCAGCGAAAAGATGGACGCATACTGCAAATCGATAAGAAAGCTGGAAGGCAGGTTCTATGGCATTGAATACATACACGTGGTCCGGGACAAGAACCAGGCAGCAGATGCGTTGTCAAAGTTAGGATCATCTCGAGCCAAAATCCCACATGGCGTATTCGTCCAAGACCTGTTCACGCCCTCCATTGAAGACGAAGAGCCTACGGTCGACAATGCTCCAGACCAGCAATTAGTGGCTACTGGTTCCTGACACCGAGCACAACCGAGCATTACCGACCACTCACGAGCTAGACTAGGAGAACACCTTTCATCAAGTACTTAACAGATGGTAGTGGTTATACTGATCGAATAGAAAACGAGCGCCTGATGCGTCGCAGTAAGCAGTATATGCTCGTCGATGGCAAGTTATGGCGCAAAAACGCAAAGGAGGAAATCTTGATGAAGTGTGTAACCCTAGGAGGAAGGCGAGCATCTCCTAGACCAAATCCACTCTGGCTCCTGCGGCAACCACATGGCCTCAAGAACACTAGTCAGTAAGGCTTTCCAAGCAGGGTTCTATTGGTCCGTCAGCAGTAGCCGACGCGGAGAAGCTAGTCCGCCGCTGTGAGGGTTGTCAGTTCTTCACCAAGAGAAACCATGTACCAGCACATGAGATCCAGATGATCCCAGCCTCTTGGCCCTTCGCATGCTGGGGACTGGACATGATCGGGCCTTTCAGACCGGCTCCTTGGGAAATTTACATGCGTCTTCGTGCTAATTGACAAATTTTCTAAGTGGATAGAATACATGCCTCTGGTACAGGCATCCTCAGAGAAGGCTGTCACATTCCTTGACCAGGTCATCCACCGTTTCGGCAGTACCCAACAGCATCATTACTGATCTGGGTACTCAGTTCATCGGGAACGCTTTTTGGGACTTCTGTGATGAAAGGAGCATAGTAGTAAAATACGTCTCGGTGGCGCACCCTAGAGCTAATGGACAAGTCGAGCGGGCAAATGGCATGATCTTGGAGGCACTAAAGAAGAGGATGTTCAGAGAAAATGGCAAAGCTCCCAGAAGATGGCTCAAGGAGTTACCAGCCGTGGTCTGGGGCCTCCGAGCTCAACCCAGTCGCAGCACCAGCGTCTCACCATACTTTATGGCTTACGGCGCTGAGGCAGTCCTCCCACCAGATATAGCTTTCAGATCAGCACGGGTAGAGAACTTCGACGAGGGCAAGGCCAATGAAATACGAGAGCTAGAAGTAAACAGCGCAGAGGAGAAAAAGGCTCGATTCTTGTGTACGCACGGCCAAATACCTTGCTATTTTGCGCAGGTACTACAACAAGAACGTTAAAGAGCATTTCTTCGTGGTTGGGGACTTAGTCCTGAAGTGGAAGACGAACCAGGCTAGTGTCCACAAACTTGCAACCCCATGGGAAGGACCCTTCATGATCAAGGAAGTCACACGACCAACGTCTTATAGGTTAGCTCACCTAGACAGGCATGGACGTACCAAACTCGTGGCATATCGACAAGCTTAGACGTTTCTATACTTAAACTGCTGAGATATGTACTCTACTTTTATTTTCATTTACTTCAATAAAGCAATTATGATTTCACCGACCACTCTAATGCGTCACTCCGAATTTTATGGTTACTCTAACTTAGCCAGTACAAGCCGACCACCACTCCTTCTATGGTTTTCGAAGCAGGCCCTGTCTCCGGTTCCCCCCAACACGTGCATGGGATCCGCTCTCTATGTTACGGGTGATCGGCAGGTGCCCCTGGTTTGACTTGTCTGTGTCCATGTGTGCATAGGTCACGATACCTCACACTCCGACTACATGCCAAACTAGGTCCGCACAAACTCTTCGGGATGATGTGTCGAGCAAAGCAGTACAACTAAACAGAATGTTAACACGTTCTCACTTAGTTACACCAACAAAAAGTTTCAAGCTTAAGTACGTTTTGTACAAAGCAAACAAGCTTATAATGATATACAGTTACGTTATTACAAACTTTCCTGAATAGGGTCAAGTTTACAATAACACAACTATGTCCTCCTTCTACAGCTCTAAGCCTATTACATTAGCTAGTCGGGGAGCATGGCACTTACTGCTTGCCACCTCTGATACCCTACTCAAGCCTCGGGGACTCTTGCGCTAGTCGAGCTGAAGGGGATGGCCCCGCCGGTGCCTGGCTGGTCGAGACCGTAGGCTTCGTTGGTTGGCTTGCAGCTGATGGCATTTCCAGCTAACTTGTCAATGGCACCCCCTGTACAGGTGCTGTCCCACCTCCACACAGGTTAATATCGCCAATTATCTTTGACAACAAGTCCAGCTGGGCTGTCCGAAGCTCTTCTGCCTTATCTGGGTCTACCTTCTTTGGGTACCCAGCCTCCAGGCGCTTGAGATCGATCAGGGGGTAGTAGGGCACGCACCATGCTTAGTACATGGGCACCTGTGTACTCACTCGCCTCCTTCACGAACTCTTGGAACCATCCACAAGCTTGTCTGCATCTCTCGACCAGTCCCAGCTGGGGTGCCCTTAGCTCTTCATCTGTGAGCGCTGGGTCGATAAGGTCGAGGACAAGCACAATGCCAGTGGCCATCTCTTGGCACCGCTTGCTCCACGTGTCCCGCTCCTCGGTGGCCTTGAGGCATCGTGCTTTCTAGTTGTCGCGCTCTTTGATCACGGCCTCTATGTGCCTCTTAGCATTGACTTTCAATACTGAACGCAGTACAAGACACCAAATGTGATGACACGACAAGGCAAGGAGGGTGGCAGAATGAGAAAGGTGATCTAGAATACTTACTTTTCAGGTCATCCTTCATTCTGGCGGTGTGGTCTTGGAGTTCAGACTAGTTGCGTACTAGTTTCTCGTTGTCCTCCTTTAGGCGACCACATTCTGCGGTCACATGGCTATTTTCCCCTTGGAGGCGGGTCACTTCAGCTTCTAAACCTGCATTACAGCTGTCACTGCCAAGAACACAATAATACAAGTCCTGCACTTGCTATTATAAGGTGAAAACTTACTTGTTTTCTCCCGCTCTTTATTATTGAGCTGGCCGACCAGGTTTTGGTGTTGTGCTTCTTAGTCTGTCCTCTCCTGGTCGGCGGCTTCAAGTTGGCACCGCAAGCGTTCCACTTCGGCCGCCAGCTCCTTATTGGTTGCCGTGATTCCTTCAATCTGGTCGAAGCACCTTTTTCGGTATTTTGCAGTTTTCATCAAGTCCTGCATACAGACAAGCTAGGTCAGACAATTCGACTACACAACAAGGTCAAGAACTCAAGTCAAATATACCTAGACTTTCGTCACCAGACTGCTTGGCCGCCTGTTCGACTCTTAGGGTCTCTTCGACCTCTGGGATCTCTTTGTGCATGACCCATTCGTCGTTCCAATAGCGCGACACATATACATGTTGTCACCTATCTTGAGGACGGCCCAGGACCTCTTCTATTTCTTCCTCTTCAGCCTCCTGTTCGGGAGGCGGCGCTGGTCTGGAGTCTACAGACTTCATGACCACCAGGGCTTTTCCACGAGCCAGTCGCATCGACAAGAATGCCGTGGGCCACTTCTGGCTGCTGCTCCTCGGCTAGATCCGGCTCCCTTAGTGCTAGGGTATCCACCTCGGTAGAGTTCATGCTCAGAGCACTTGTACTCTGCTTGGCTGTCTTCTCGACCAGTCGCTCAGGGATCGGTGTCTGGTCATCCGCCTGCTGAGGTACAGGCGGAGTGCCTACTATAGGCTCCTTCACGGCTAGTTGTCGGGCAGTTTGTCCTGCCGTTGCTGGCGAAGAGGTGCCGCACCCTGGCTAACTGGTCGGGGTTCTCGGTGGATGCCGATCTAATAATTCAGAGACAATTTTAGAAGATAATGGTATCCAATGCAAATTACAAGCTTACATCAAAAATATAGATACTTACAGCTTCAATTTGTGGAATGATGTGGCAAAGGAGCGTCTCCTCGACCGCCCCTGCTCCGCGTGCTCGGCAGGTTCCACTGGGTCTTTTCCCACCTCCGGTACAGGCGTCGAGGTTTGATGCTCGATGTTTCCCTCGCTTGTCCCCTATGTTGTAGTGGTCGGTGATGCGACCACTGCTGGCACGGAGGCACCATCCTGCTCCGACGATCCCATTTGCCTTCTCCTCTTTTGAGGGACAAGCCAGATGACGTCCGCATCCTCCGCTTCATTGTCCGGCAGGGGGAAGATGGCTTGGCGTCATTTGCTAGCCGCCGGACGCTTCCTAGTGGCCCTGGTCGATGCGTCCTCCATAGTCTCGAGGGCCGCCCAGTGGACTGTCGTCGGTCCTGGTGCTGGTCTGGGCTGCTGGGCTGGCAGTTTGTAGCCAATCTACAATGGGGGGAGGCGACACGAACACTGCTGCCCGGTCACTGACCATTCCACTAAGGCACAAAGCGGGGACAACAGTCAATTTATGGTTACAACATGACTCTACAATTAAAAGGAGGCATCACTTACCCTTGGGGGAGGTCGAGCCAGCTTGAAGGCGTGCTCAATGTCGTTCAGCCTAACGTAGTTGGGATCGGCCAGGTTGAAGAGCTCCCTAATCCTAGCCTTGATTTCCATCTTGTCGAGCGGCTCCTTCCTGGTCCTTGTCGGATCGGCACTCCCCTGGTACTCGAAGCCTAGATGAACCCTCTTCTGGCAGGGCTGGATCCTTCGGCTGATGAAGTTTCCGACCACACTTGGGCCATCTAGTTTCCCCCATGGGATCATCCCGAGCAGTTCGGCGATCTGCTCTAGGCTCTCGGGCTTCTCTGTCCAGCTATTCTTCTTCTCTGGAATCAGTCCCACATCACACAGGGTGATGGTGTTCAGGCTCTTCATGGATGTAGAACCACTTCTTGTACCACTCATCTAGCGAGGTGTTCTAGGGGTAGTGCAAGTATTGTGCTTTCATGCCGTCGTGTAGATTCAGGTAGACGCCTCCTGCTATCTTCGAGCCACCGCTCCCTTTCTTCCAAAGACAGAACAGGTGGCGAAAGAGGTCGAAATGGGGCTGGAAGCCACCATAAGACTCGCAGAGATGGATGAAGGTGGAGATAAGGAGAATCGAGTTGGGATGCAGATTGCAAACCCCAATCTCGTAGTACAAGCAGAGACCCTGAAGGAAAGGGTGCACTGGAATCCCAAAACCCCATTTGAAGAAGTCTTCGAAAACCACAATCTCACCTGGTTGTGGATCGGGGAAGCTCTCTCCTTCTGGCACGCACCATCCCACGAGTGCCTTGTTGTGGAGCACTCCCATGGCGACGAGGTCTTCGATGGTCTGCTCATTGCTCCGCGATTTCCACCATTCCTTCGCCATGACCCCACCTTTCTTCTGGGTGTCTCTCTTCGCCATTAGTCCATCCTTGCTAAGGGGGTGGATGCGGGATGGCGAGGGGATTGGTGATGATTTTCAGAAGAATAGGGTTCGGCTGGAGGAAGAAGAAGGTTGCGGCAGGCAGATGGCAGTGGGGAATGGTATGAGTAACTTACTAGATCTACATTATATAAAGCAAAGAGCCCCATCGTTTCGTTCGCCCGAGAATATTGGGAGTCGTGCGCATGCGCCGTAGACGGTTGTTCACGCAACCTCAAAATCTGCGCCAATAAACGTGCTCCTTCGTTACCAGTGTACGCACCTCTTCGTTGATAGTGTAAGAGGGCCCACACTAACACACCTCAATACAGGTGTCAACCAACTATTTGCCAGAAAAGAGTAAGAAGATAGAATGGCGTACTATACCCATTTGCTTTTTTGACTAGACGTGTTAGATTGGACTTGGCAGAGAATAGAGACAAATAAATAGAAAAAAATAATTGTCTACACAGCGCACGCTGATCATGGATTTGCCCTGACCATTTTTGTGCTCGGGGACTACCTAGACCACTTTTGTGCTCGGGGACTGCCCAGACCACTTTTGTGCTCCGAGACTACCCAGACCACTTTCGTGCTCGGTGACTGCTTCGACCACGGTGACTACTCCGACTATGGTGACTACTCCGACCACGGTGACTACTCCGACCACGGTGACTACTCTAACCACGGTGACTGCTCCGACCACTACCCTGCCCGGGGACTGCTGTGACCATTACCGTACTCAGGAACTGTTATGACCACTGCTGTGTTCAGGGACTCTCCCGACCACCTCTTGGAGTTTTGCTCTCCTCGGCCACATGTCATGTGTACTCACATATAGTTGAGAGACATTTCTTTAGACCTGGCCACGAGGTTCATACTTCACTTTTCAGCAAACTCGGGGACTATGTCGGTACGATGCACCTGCCGGTGCATCTTGTTTTGCCAGTACGGCAATTGGATTTTTAACGTCAGTAGAAATTCTTTTTTGACCCTGGCACCACCTGCCTGCGTCACCTACTACCAGGCTTAGGGACTAAGTGGGCATACTTCACCTTGCGGTGAATTGGTTTGTTTACTCGACCCCTGTGCTTTGAATGATTGTAAGGATTATTAATGTGCTCGGGGACTGCCCCGACCACTGCTTGAATACTGGTTCTCCTTGGCTACATGTGGTTGGTACTCACATACAGTTAAGAGACATTTCCTTAGACCTTGCTACAAGGCTCCTACCTCGCCTTCCAACAAGCTCGGGGACTACATCGGTACGATGCACCTGCCGGTGCATCTCGTATCGCCTGTACGACGATTGGGTTCTCAACTTAACTGGGAATTCTTTTTAGACCCTGGCACCACTGTGCCTACGTCACCTACTACCAGGCTCGGGGACTAAGTGGGACACACTTCACCTAGCGGTGAATGTGTTTGTTTTTCGACCCCTACGCTTCTGATGTTCAAGGACTCTATGCTTCAAGACCACTTACATTTCTTTTCAGAAATACAAGTGGGCACACTTCTCAGGATAGAAATCTTTTTCTTTTTTCTTAAGAGCACCATACATTCTTCGGACAACCTACCTCTCCGGTGATGACGATGGTCAGAGGCGTCAAGGACTCAAGCCTTACTTGTCGGAGAAGGTTAAAATGGCGTGTCGCAGCATAATACATGATGCTCGGGGACTAGCTATGGGGGTATTAACCCCTATACCCTTACGGCTAAACTTGGGCTGGCCCGGATCGATGGGTCTAGTTCACCCAAAAGACGACATGCGGCCCAGCTAATCTGATTGGAGTCCCGCATAAGGAATCAAGACGGATTTGGCGATCAAGCAGGATCCTAGTCGGTTAGAATAGGAATCCTTATCTGGCCACATATGGCAATTGTAACTGACTAGGATTAGTTTCTAGATCTGTAACCCTGCTCCCCGGACTATATAAGGTGGGCAGGGGACCCCTCTAAAAATCATCATCTATTGACATACAGCAATACAAATCAGACGTAGGACGTAGGTATTACGCCTTCTTGGCGGCCGAACCTGGATAAAACCTCGTGTCCGTCTTACGTCACCGTCTTGTTTGGGGCTTGCGCACCTGTCTGCCGATAATCTACTACCTTGGGCATACCCCTAGGTAGACTGCTGACCTTATTTCATCGACATTGAGCTTCGCCATCATGTGGCTAAGATCTAACACCTAGAAGTGAGCGAGGAAGAAGACCAGGCATGCATGGCCACGATGGCACGCATGGCGGCGACGCTGTCAGCTTATGGTGGTGCGGTGTATGTTCTCCTTCTGGTGGGGCCTACATTGGTCAAAGGCCAGTGGCTACAGCATCTACTAGACATAGTGACCACGGGACAGTGGAGAGAGTGAGCGGTGTAGGCGTGAGGCGGTCTATCCACTACGAGCTCGAGCTCGGCGGCATACCATGGCAATGATGATTATGGCAATGGCGCAAAGGGGCCCACCTATGCTCGATTAGTGCTGTTAGTGGGTCGATGATGTAGAGGGCATCACTGTGGAGCTATGGTCGAGGTGAATCGAGCAGTGGTGCTATGGTGGTGGCATGCTTGGCTGGTGAAGGCACAACAGCGGCGATGGTGTGGTCGCCTCCGCCTCGATGCTATGCGCGGGCTAGAGAAAGAGAGAGTGAGTGATGGCGAGGGTGGGCGAGCAGCAGTGATGCAGTGTCTTTCTCCCCTCCCTGGCCTGATGAATGGGGCCAGCACCAGCGTACGACCGCCACATGGCCCGCGTGGCCTTCGTGCAGTCGGCCATTGCCGGCCGGTCTGAAATCGGCTAACTACCGATTTAGGCAGTCTAACAGCGTGACTTTGGACCCCTAGATCTCCCAAACCATGCAGTTTTTGGTAAACCAATTTCACCATTTTGTAGAGCTACATGAGTACTCCAACTTTGCTTAAAGAAGATTGGCCAAATTCCAAATGGTTTTCAAACTAAAAATCGCCAAAGATGGCTACATGAAGATTGTGAACCGTTTAAGACTTAAAATTTTCTAAGTTCCCGAAACAGCAACAAATTGAAACTTGTGAGCTCTATTTGATCATCTTAAGCACTGATTTAGCTCTTGGCCCTTAAACAAAGTTTGTTATACATGACATCAACTACAACTTTTATTTAGGGCCCACTACAATGCAAGCTCTCTAAGTTATTAGTCAAGTTAGGTCAAACAATCAACTTAATAAAGGCATTTCTAGTAATACTAACACTTAGAAGCATTTTTTTGGACCAACTCATGAATATAAACTTGGTTCCATTTTCCATCCTAAGTGTGTCTAAGGTATTTTAGTGACCCAACAATCACTTGCATTAGACAAATATGATCATAAGCATATACATGTATAATTAAGCATCACATGTGATAACATAGAGTGAATGAAATGAAATTTTATATGCTAACGCTCATGAATGAATGGGTGATGCTTATGCTCATGCAAATGCAAGTACAAAGTGCAAGCTTAACACTAGGGTGTTACAGCCCCTACCCCCTTATAGAAATCTCGACTTGAGATTTGAATGACCTACCCTTTTCATAAAATTCAGGGTAAACTTCATAGTAGATAATCCTCTCTTTCCCATGTTGCATCATGTTTAGAGTGGCTACTCCAAATTACCTCATAGAACTTAATCACTCGGTTCCGAGTTACTCTCTCCTTACTATCCAATAACTGAACTGGCTCCTCTTCATAAGCTAGGTCTGATTCAATTCTGATATCAGTCAGTCTCAACTCTTTCTTCAGGAACACGTAAACACCTTCTCATCTGAGAAACATGAAAGACATTGAAAATAGCTCTCATCTCTAGAGGTAACTATAGTTTGTAGGCCACTCTTCCACTTCGCTCAATGATTTTGTATGGACCTACATACCTAGGTGCAAGTTTTCTTTTTACACCAAACCGTTGTACTTCTTTCATTGGTAATACCTTCTGGTATACATAGTCACCTACCTCGAACTCAATAGGTCTTCTTTTGTCAGCATAGCTCTTTTGCCTAGATTGAGCGGCTTCAATATGTTGTTAGGATAATATGAAGTTGCTCTTTAGTTTCTTTGACAAAATCAGTTCCATAATACCTCCTCTCCCTAGGTTCAACCTAGTTTAAAAAAAGTTCTACATTTTTTACCATACATGGCTTCGAAAGGAGCCATCTTGATACTCTCTTGGTAACTATTGTTATAGGAAAATGTAGCTAGAGGTAGCCACTTTTCCCATGAACCTTTCTAATAGATTACACATGCCCTCAACATGTCTTCTAATATCTAATTTACTCGCTTAGTCTATCCAGATGTCTGAGGGTGATAGGTAGAACTTTGGACTAAGTTGGTACCTAATTGTTTGTGCAAGTGCTCCCAAAAACAAGCAATAAACTAAGATCCTCTATCCAACACGATAGTTCTTGGTACCCCATGCAAACATATTATCTGAGTTATATATAGTTCTACATACTGATGTAGTCGATAATTGGTCCTGACCAAAATGAAGTGTGTGGACTTGGTTAAACGGTCCACAATTACCCATATAGAGTCAAAACCCTTCTGAGTGGGTGGAAGTCCAACAATAAAATCCATGCTGATCTCCTCCCACTTCCAACCTAGAATAGACAGAGGTTGGAGTAGTCCAATAGGTTTTAGATGATCTACCTTAATTCTGCTATAGATATCACACCTAATAACATAGGCTACGATTTCCTTCATCATTTCTGTCCACCAAAAATGGGTTTTCAAGTCTTCATACATTTTGCTACTACCAGGATGGATAGACAATTTGGAAGAGTGAGCTTCATCTAAGATTTGGTTTCTAAGTTCACGGTCCTTTGGTACTACAAGTCGATCCTTAAACCATAGCACACCTCTCTCATCTAGTCTAAAATGTTTGGTTTCCTTCTCCTTCATCTTTCTCTTGATGTGAAACACACCTACATTGGTCTTTTGGATTTCGATGATCTTGCTGTCAAGTGAGCAACTGGCAGTGATATTGTGTAACATAATAGGATGTAAGAGATTAAATGCACCTTCCAATAGTGCTCCCAAGGAATTACAATGAGACTTGCAGCTTAAGCTGTCTGCAACCACATTTGCCTTGCCAGGATGATAATGCACCTCTAAGTTGTAGTCCTTGATGAACTCTAGCTATCTTCTCTGTCTCATGTTTAATTTAGGTTGAGTGAAAATATACTTGAGACTCTTATGATCTATATAGATATGGCAAACATTTCTAAGGCAAATAGTGCCTCCAGATCTTTAGTGCTTGAACAACTGCTGCTAACTCCATGTCATGGGTTAGATAATTAACCTCATGCTTCGTTAGTTGACGTGAGGCATAAGCAATGACTCGCCCTTCCTGCATAAGAACACACCCCAAACCCGTACCAGATGCATCACAAAACACATCAAAAGGTTTCTCTATATCGGGTTGTGCTAAGACAGGAGTGGTAGTCAGCAAAGTCTATAGAGTGTGAAAAGTAGCCTCACACTCTGGGGTCCAAACAAATTTCTCATCCTTCTAAAGTAATCTCATCATGGGTTTGGCTATCTTGGAGAAATCCAAAATGAAGCAACGATAGTAGCCTGTTAACCCTAGAAAACTTTGAACTTCATAAACCAAAGTCAGGGCCTTCCAATCCATGATCTCTTGCACCTTAGTTGGATCTACAGAGATTCCATTCTCTGACAACACATGACCTAGAAAAGGCACTTTCCGTAACCAAAATTCACATTTACTAAACATGGCATACAACTTATGTTCTTTTAGTCTGGTTAGGACAATCCTTAGATGCTCTGTATGATCTTCCTCGTTTTTAGAGTAAACCAGGATGCCATCAATAAACATAACCACAAACTTATCAAGTTTGGGCATGAATACCGAATTCATCAAATACTTGAAGTATGTAGGAGCATTTGTCAGACCAAAAGACACGACAAGATACTCATACAAGCCATATCTGGTCAAGAAAGTTGTTTTAGTTATATCCTCTAGGCCTAATTTTAATCTAATGATAGCCTAATCTGAAGTCAATCTTGGAGAATACCTTTACCCTTACCAATTGATCGAATAAGATATCGATGTGTGGTAAAGGGTACTTGTTCTTAATTGTTATAGCATTGAGTGGCCTATAATCCACACACATCCATAATGACTTGTCCTTTTTCTTCACAAACAAAGCCGAACAAACCCATGGGGAAGAACTAGGTCGAATAAGTCCCTTGTCCAAAAGCTCTTGTAATTATATTTTAAGTTTGGCTAGCTCTTTTGGTGGCATCCTATAGGGTCTTCTAGAGATAGGTGCTGTACTAGGCACTAGCTCAATTCTAAATTCCATGTCTCTATCTGGTGGCAACCCAGTTAACTCATCTAGAAATACCTCTGGAAACTCACATACCACTGGGATATCAAAGAGAGTCATGGTCTGGATAGCACAAGATATGTTCTGGAGGTCAAAAATCCTAGGAAGTGGCACTAGAAAAGCACTACCCCTTTGGTTCCCTCAACATGATGGTTCTAGTTGAAGTGTCAATAAGAAGTCTTTGACCACTCATCCACTTCATACTGAAGATCACATCTATTGCTAACCCTTGCAACACTATGAGTTCGGTAGTATACTCCCTCTCTTTTATGGAGATGAGCACATCTCTAACTATCTGGTCGGTAGTAGAGATACTAGCCCGAGCTAAACTTATGCAATAACCACCATTATCTACAACAATTATCATCTGATCATACTTAGATGCAAATGTCTAACTCATGAATGAATGTGATGCCCTAGAATCAAACAAAACAATTGCATGATGTTGGTTCACAACGAACATACTGGCAGTAACAACCTCTCCCATGGGGATTTCCTCCACTGTAGTATAATGCACATACCCAGGGCATGCCCTAACATTGTGCTACTTCTAATTGCCCTAATTTTGATTACTACATTTCTTATGATAGGGGCACTCTCTGGACCAGTGGCCCATCTGATTGTAATTGTAGCATGGCTGGTTGTTCCTTGGCCCTGCTAAGCTTCCGTGCCCTACATTGCCCTTGGGTAGGGAAATGGTGAAGGCTTTGCGATCCACTTTTTGTGGCTGGTTGGGTTGTGTCTTCTTCTAGGGAGGCCTAAACTTAGGTGCAGGAGGATGAAATTGAGGCCTCATTGCGATAGGAGCTTTCTATTGAGATGAACCTGATGCACTTGCCTCAAATGACATCTTATGGCCCTTAGCTACCATATGCAGATTATTCTGATTCTCTTGGGTTACAGCATCACTAACAAATTCATTATAGGTTGCACACCTAGAATTCGCCATGGTCTTCATCAATTTGGTGCCAAGCCCACACTTGAAGCTCTCTATCTTTTTCTCCTCGGTGTTCACAAATTCTGGCTCATACCTTGACAAGTTGTTAAAGGCATGCATGTACTCAGTGAGGATTTTTGTCCCATGTGTTAGCTTCATAAACTCCGCTACTTTCATCCTCATTAGCCCTAGGGGTATATGGTGTTCCCTAAAGGCTGTCTTGAACTGCTCCCATGTAACATTAGCGCCAGTAGGTAGAGCAGACAAATATTGAGTCCACCAAATACCTACAGGTCCCTGTAGTTGACACAAAGTGTACTCAACTTTCATCTACTCTGTGACCCTCAACAGACAGAACTTTAGTTCAATTGCGTTTAGCCATTCATTAGCCTAAAGTGGTTATTCTGCCTCTTTAAAGATCGGAGGCTTTGTATCCAAGAAATCCTTGAATGTGCTCTATTGATTTGGCTCCAGACCCTGATTCTGCTAGTGGGCATGGGCCATGTTCTATGTAATATGGCACAGTGTCTCCTCCATTGCTCGCTGGTTTCTCAGGAATTGCGCAAAGAACTCATTCGCGGTGGGCTACGGTGATGGTGGTAGGTCATCATCATTACCACCTTGACTGGTACTAGCCACCGTATGAGTGCGAGTCATCTACAAAATTAAAACAATAAGTAATTATTGGATGATGCCAAGAATTGTGTAATCATGCCAAACTAAAATTAGTGGAGTGAATTTAAAATTCATACAATAAAACAGAGGCATAACAATTCATTTCTACAACATGACACCACCAATCTTATTACTTATTATTCTTGCCATGCATTCGCATGCGTACCATGTTTTACCAGCAAAACAAAACTAGACTTTATTTAGAGTTCCAATCATTATGGACCAAACATGCAGGGTTCCAATATTACATCAAAGTTGCATTAACTAAACTAAAACTTAAACTACATGTCCATTACATAAGATAGCAAAAGATAACATCGAGCACACCTAGCTAGTCACTAATGCTGCTCTACTCATCAGCATGGTCGCTGTCGAGGTCAGATATAGTATCATCCTCATCGTCCTCCACTGGCTCCACTTCCTCTTCCTCCCAACCATCATCTTCTACTAACATCTCTAGATCTTCTTCTTCCTCATTAAGGATCAGCTATAGTTGGTTGTTCCGATAATGCACCTCAGGCTAAAGATCAACCACCATGTTCTGGGCATGAGCAAGATGATGACACAAATCCCACTCAATACATGCATGATGTGCGGCCTTAGCCTTGGCCCTATCACATGTGGCTTCCTGGTAGGGCTACGCGGTTGTTAGATAGGATCCATTGGCATGTAGCAGTAAACACCTCAGCGCGAGTGGCATCTAGCTGCTCCCACAGTACTATCAGCATAGCCTGATCATTAGCCCTTGCTACCTAGGTTTCATCCCTATCTTCAGTAGATGTTGTAGCCGCCCTCCTATGCCTACAGGCATGCTTCTAGAGCTAATGTTGTGCAGCCTTGGCCCTCATGAGCCTGTGCATGCAAGTGGTGTAGGACTCCTATCAGAATTCCTAGGTGTCTTGACAAGCATAAAACATCTTCATCACAATGAACATAGCACTCATAGCAGGACTAGAACTCTCTGCCCGCTCATCCCAGTCCCATACCAATGCATTGCAGTTACACTGTACCCAAACTGAAGTTGTCGGATCCACCTAAGGAAAGGTACTAGCAGCACAGCCAATGAGCTCATCCCAGTGTTGCTAGTAGATCTTGCTCAACACCTCAAAAGCAACCACTTGGTCACCTTCCCAAGGAGTTCTTCGCTCAGACTCCGCTCTCCACTTCTACCAGAGTGGTGCTTGTGTACGAGCAGGGATATTTAGCTACACTTCAAACCATGGTTGCCCTTCTAGGTACTCCTCCATCTAGAGGTAGTGGGGTGGTTCCATGTACCCCATGAAGTGCAACACCCTGCAGAGTAGGGTAGGGGTGCCAAAACATGTCCAAGAAAGTGTCATTCCCCACCAGTGCTGCCATTTGGACCAACAAAAATTATAGTGCAACTCTTGTGATAACAACCTTATATTAGAAAAAGAGTTATTTAATGAAATAAGAAACTTATAAGGGGAGTAACAATGCAAGTATGTGAATGAATGAATTATCATAATGCATGTACATTCCGTACATCCTCACAAACTTTGGAAAATGTTAAGGTTCTAGTGACATACACGATGGAATACATACGTTCTCTCATAATATAAGCGTAACTAGTCGGGCTACATGTTTCGATGTTAGTGTACCTGCAGAAGAATTTCATTTTAGCCCAACCCTACAATTATATATATGCGAAAACAAAAATCTAGTCTCTAAGTTGCAAGCTAAATACTTCCATATATATACCCAATATATATACTTCCATACCAAAGCTACCCACAT
>NW_027096785.1:0-40000 GCF_019320115.1 Miscanthus floridulus | reverse complement strand
GAATTCTTCTTATCGCACCACCGATCTGTATGCCCAATGATTCCTCAGATATAGCATAAATCTTGTAGGTATTCTTAAACCACCGGGCACCACAAATCCTTCTCCTCCTCCTCCGAAATCAGAGTAACACCCCGCATGATCGGCTTTCTAATGTCGAGTCTGACCTTGATCCGGAGAAACTCCCCAACTGCTGAACCATCTTCCTCCTTGTCCAGCTCCAAAAAAAAGCTCCAACTGCTTCCCCAATCGCCTTACCATAACAAGCGTTCATCATACCCAGAGGTATTTTCAAAACCCTAATCCAGATAGGGATGAAAAAGAAACTCATCTCCCCCACCGTCTTCTTCCCATCCAAATTCACCATCACCACTGTTAGATAAGCCTAGCATCTAGATTTATCTTTTGCATGTTTTCTTTCAGTTTCAGCACACGCACGAGCACCGGGTTGTGGCTGCCGTGCGAATAGGAAGTAGTGGCCGAGAGCTCGCCATGAACACTGGCATGCAGCCATGGCCGGCGTTCGCAGAGCGTGGGGATGGACGCACAAGTCCCGCGTCGTGTGCGCCGTGGCTATCATGCCTTGCACCGTTATTATTCATTCATAAAATAGCAAAGAAGAACACCCAGAAAAGCTGCGCTTTCAGGCAGCACAAATATTCAGTGTCCAGTGTCTGGCGTGCGTTCACAGGTGTTCATCGTGTTCGAGCTCACCGTTCGTTCGCTGAGTCCTCGCTGCCGGCATTCGCCGCGGTCTAGAACTGACAAGTGGCATCAGAGCGAGTACGAAGGGCCTCACTGTCGCCATGGCGTCTCCACCGAGACCCCGTGGCCGGTCACCGGGCGGGAAGAAGAGCGACGGCTCCGGCATCAAGACGCCGCCGCGCGTTCCTTCCCCGAGTCGCTCCCCACCTCAGTCGATCGCGCCCACGCGGTGGACGCCGCTCACACACCCGCGACGCATGCCATCCGCGGGAGGTCGTCGTTGAGCGCATCATCTGAGAGGGGGGTGGTTCCGGCAACTGGCCGCAGCTGACGCGCACCAACTACCATCAGTGGTCGCTGCGGATGAAGCTGAAACTCCAGGCTCGCCACCTCTGGGACGCCATCGAGTTCCCCGACACCGCGGAGTATGACGACGACCGGAGTGCCCTCGACGCCATCTGCAGCGCGGTACCGGAGGAGATGGTGCCCGCGCTCGCCACCAAGGACACCGCCTACGACGCCTGGGAGGCCATCAAGACGTTCCGCATCAGCGACGACCGCGTGCGGAGATCAACTGCCCAAACCCTCCGGGCGGAGTACGAGAACATCATGCTCCGCGCCGACGAGGCCATCGAGGAGTTCGCCCTGCGTCTCACCAACATCACGCAGCGGATGGCAGCCCTTGGTGATCCGGAGCCAGACCATCGCGTGGTGGCCAAGTACCTACGCGTCGCTCGTCCGCGGTACAAGCAACTGGTAATCTCAATTGAGACACTCCTTGACTTTTCACAGTTGTCAATCGAAGAAGTCACCGGGAGGCTCAAGGCGGCCGACGACGTCGAGCCATCGCCGCCGCAGAACGCGAGCGGCAAGCTGCTTCTTACAGAGGAGCAGTGGATCAAAAAGTACAAGAAGAAGGGGCCAGAGTTCTCCCGCAGCGGCTCCAGCTCCGGTGGTCGCGGCAGAGGCCGGGGCAGAGGACGGGGGCGCGGCTCCGGCGAGCCTCGTCCGCCGCCGGACTCTCCCTGCCCGCGCTGTGGCAAGAAAGGCCACTGGGCCAGCGACTGTCGCAGCAAGAAGAAGGAGGAGCTGGCCCATCAGGCCCATGTGGCCCAGGAGGAGGAGGAGCACACCCTGATGCTCGCCTTCGACACTGGCCCATGAGGAGGCCGTTCCCCTTTCTCCACCGGCGCACTCCTCTGCTCCACCGCCGCCGTCCGCAGAGCTCCACCTCATCGAGCGGAAGGTCATCCCCAACCTTGACGATGAGGTGGACCGGGATCTAAGCGATGGATCCTGGACAACGGAGCGTCCAATCACATGACGGGATCGGCGCGCTACCTTCTCCGACCTCGACACCGCTGTCACGGGCTCGGTGCGATTCGGGGATGGCTCCATGGCACGGATCGAGGGTAGCGGGACAGTCCTAGTTCTCCCTCAAGAATGGGGAACACTGCTCCCTCATCCGGCGTCTACTACCTGCCTCGACTCACCGCCAACATCATCTCGGTCGGGCAGCTAGATGAGGGCGGATTCCAGGTGCTCGTGGAGCACGGCATCATGCGCATCCATGATGAGGAGCGGCGCCTGCTGGCCAAGATTCCTCACGGGGCCGGGCGACTGTATGTGCTCGATGTCACGCTGGCACGCCCAGTCTGCCTTGTGGCGCGCACTGACGATGAAGCCTGGCGGTGGCACTCGCGCTTTGGGCATCTCCACTTCGCCGCCCTCTGCAAGATGGCGAGGGAGGAGCTCGTCCGTGGCCTGCCCCTGCTCACTCAGGTGGACCAAGTGTGCGAGGCCTGCCTCGCCGGCAAGCATCGGCATGCCCCGTTCCCTCAGCAGGCCCAGCGGCGCTCCACCTAAGGCGCTCTAGCTGCTGCACGGCGACATCTGTGGGCCAATCACGCCGGCTACACCAAGCGGCAACCGCTACTTCCTTCTCCTCGTCGACGACTACTCCCGCTACATGTGGGTGTGTCTTCTCCCCACCAAGGATGCTGCTGTAGAGGCCATCAAGCGAGTCTAGGCGGCGGCAAAGAGGAAGACCGGCAAGAAACTCCTGGCGCTGCGGACGGACCGGGGTGGCGAATTTGCTGCCACCTACTTCACCGAGTACTATGCCCACCTCAGGCGTCCGGCGCGAGCTCATGGCGCCGTATACACCTCAACAGAACTGGCGTCGTCGAGCTGCCGTAACCAGTCGGTCGTCGGCACCGCCCGGAGCATGCTGAAGGCGAAGGGACTACCTGGGGTGTTCTGGGGAGAGGCGGTCACCACCGCTGTGTACCTCCTCAACCGCTCCTCCTCCAAGAGCATCCAAGGGAAGACACCATACCAGCTGTGGACCGGCAGCGCCCCCAACTGTGCAGCATCTCTGCACCTTCGGGTGCATCGCCCATGTCAAGGTAAACACGCCGCATCTCCACAAGCTTGATGATCGCAGTCGCAAGATGGTGTTCGTGGGCTACGAGCCTGGATCAAAGGCTTATAGAGTCTACGATCCGACAACCCGGCGCGTGCACATAAGCCGGGATGTGGTGTTCGACGAGGCAGCTCAGTGGACATGGCTCGCTGAGCACAACGGCGAGCCGAGGGACTTCACCGTGGAGGACCCAGCACCAGTGGAGGCGGACACAGTCAGCACCACCATGAGCACCATGCCGCTCACCACTCCAGTCGACTACTGACACACTCTGCTTCACCGACGTTGCCCACAACCCCGCCAGTCGAACGAGTACATGGCAGGGAACACCAGTATAGGACTCAGTGCCTACGACATCGAGCCCGGCCCCGTCACACGGGGTTGAATTTGCCTCTCCACTAGGCTCTTCCCTCAGTGAGCAGCTCGACAATGACCACGACGACGATGCCCCGCTCCAGGTTTCGCCACGTCGACAACGTGATCGGCTCTGCACCAACACACGGCCTCGCCGCATGGGACCTAGAGGAGCTGACTCCTACTCGCGAGCGACGTCGAGCCGACGACACTGGAAGAGGCACTGCGTCACAAGTGCTGGAGGCACGTGATGCTGGACAAGATGACGTCCATCGAGGCGAGCGGTACATGGGAGCTTGTCGAGCCGCCGCTGCGCATCAAGCCAATCGGCCTCAAGTGGGTCTACAAGACCAAGAAGAATGCGGTGGGCATCGTCACCAAGCACAAGGCATGGCTTGTAGCAAAGGGCTACATTCAGCGACAGGGGATCGACTTCAATGAAGTCTTTGCCCCTGTTGCCCGACTGGAGTCCGTGCGCTTGCTCCTAGCGCACACCGCCTGCAAGGGATGGGCAGTCCACCACATGGATGTCAAATCTACGTTCCTCAATGGCGTGATCCAGGAGGAGGTCTACGTCGCGCAACCACCCAGGTTCGTCCTGCGTGGCCATGAACAGAAGATGCTCCGCCTCGTCAAAGCTCTGTACGGTCTACGCCAAGCTCCCCGCGCATGGTACTCCAAGTTGGACAAGTCCCTGCTCACGCTCAGCTTCAAGAGGAGCATGTCCGAGCATGCCGTCTACCTGCGAGGCTCTGGTGCGCGCCGGCTGGTGGTTGGGGTCTACGTCGATGACCTCATCATCACCGGCGGCCATCAGGACGACATCGACACCTTCAAGCAGGAGATGCAATCCACCTTCCAGATGAGTGATCTGGGGCTCCTGCGCTACTACCTCGGCCTAGAGGTGGCACAGACGGCGGAAGGCGTCACTGTGTGCCAGAGCACGTACGCGGCCAAGATTCTAGAAACGGCGGGCCTCACCGGGTGCAAGCCCACCTGCACTCCCATGGAGCCACACCTGAAGCTCAGTAAGCAAAGCACATCCCCTGCTGTTGATTCAACTCGTTATAGAAGCATTGTGGGATCCCTGCGTTACCTCGTGAATTCGAGGCCGGACTTGGCATACTCAGTGGGGTTTGTGAGTCATTTCATGGAGAATCCGACCACTGAGCACTTAGCAGCTGTCAAGCGGATCCTCAGATACATCTCTGGGACCCTTGATCATGGCTGTCACTACCAGAGGAGGAAGAAGGAGCAGTCCCCACTGGTCGTCTATAGCGATAGTGACTTGGCAGGGGATGTGGACACTCGGAGGAGCACCACCGGTGTACTCTTCTTCCTCGACAACAACCTGATCACCTGGCAATCCCAGAAGCAGAAAGTGGTGGCCCTCTCATCAGTGCGAGGCTGAGTACATGGCTGGTACCACTGCTGCGTGCTAGGGAATTTGGTTGGCGCGGCTGATTGTAGAGCTCAGAGGCGAGGAGGCCTGACGCCGCAAATCTGAAGATCGACAACCAGTCCGCCATCGCCCTCAGTCGCAACCCTGTCTTCCATGACCAGTAGCAAACACATCGACAGCCAGGTACCATTTCATTTGGGAGTGCGTCGAGGATGGCAGGGTGAAGATCGAGTTCATCGGGACAGAGGAGCAGCTGGCGGACATCGCAACCAAAGCTCTGACATGGGAACACTTCTGCGAGTTGCGCTCTCGCATCGGAAGTTCAAAGTGTACAACATCGACACTAGGCTTAGGAGGAGATTTGTTAGATAAGCCTAGCATCTAGATTTATCTTTTGCATGTTTTCTTTCAGTTTCAGCACACGCACGAGCACCAGGGTTGTGGCTGCCGTGCGAATAGGAAGTAGTGGCCGAGAGCTCGCCATGAACACTGGCATGCAGCCATGGCCGGCATTCGCGGAGTGTGGGGATGGACTGCGCAAGTCCCGCGTCGTGTGCACCGTGGCTTGTCATGCCTTGCATCGTTATTATTCATTCATAAAATAGCAAAGAAGAACACCCAGAAAAGCTACGCTTTTAGGCAGCACAAATATTCAGTGTCTAGTGTCTCGCGTGCGTTCACAGGTGTTCATCGCGTTCGAGCTCACCGTTTGTTCGCTGAGTCCTCGTCGCTGGCATTCGCCGCGGTCTAGAACTGACAACCACAAGGTCCCGGGACAGCATCCATGGACCCTCCTCAAGCACCCTCCTCTTCCCCGAAGCATGTGAAAAGGTGAAAAAGAAGTGATTGTTGCCAAGATCCTTACATTCCACACTGCCTTAGGGGCACCAGACTCTCCCTAGAGCCGACTCCAGAGCTTCAGCCCTAATCTCCCTCTCCGCCAACACCTTCCCAACCGCCTGGAGATCAATCGATCTCCTTCCCAAGCCGACCACTACTACAAAAAAATGTTTGTAGAACCAGGGACAATTTTTATGTAGGGGCGGCTGGTGATGGAGCCAGATGCCCAAGAGGGGGGGGGGTGAATTGGGCTAATTTTAAATTTCTTTGCAATAATTAAACTCTACGGTTAGCCCAATTAACCCCTTGCGTCTAGAAAATGTTTCTATTGATCTAATACACAAAAGGTTAGCACCCTAAGTTCCAATCCTACTCTAGCATGGCAATTCTAGGAATGTAAAAGACAAGAATTGAATTGCTCAAAGTAAATGCTCAAAGTAAAGAGAGAACTGAGGAACGCGACGATGTTTTGCCGAGGTATCAGAGAGTCGCCACTCCCCACTAGTCCTCGTTGGAGCACCCTGCGCAAGGGTGTAGCCCCCCTTGATCCGCACAAGGATCAAGTGCTCTCTACGAGTTGATTCTTCGACACTCCGTCGCGGTGAATCACCCACAACCGCTCACAACTTGAGTTGGGTCATCCACAAGCACCGCCGGATGATCACCAAGCTCACAACTTGATGCCACTATTGTTGAGCTTCTTTAGCATCTTGGTGGTTTTCTTCACCATGAGAGCAAGACTTGCATCATCAAGTTCATCATCACTTGAGCTCTCATACTCAAGTCTTAATTTACCCTTCTCTTGGCGAGCTTTGAATGCTAAGTCCTTATCTTTCTTCTTGGTAGAGGATGAGCCATCTTGTGGCGTGATGTGCATATACATCTCATGAGCATTGATCTTTCTCAAGATTTGTGTTGGTGTAGCGGCGGAAAGATCACCTTGATGGAGCACAATCACAATATGCCCATATTTGTCAATGGGGAGGACACTCAATATCTTTCTTACAACATCAGATGGTTGCATTTGAGTAAGTCCAAGCCCATTGATTTCCTCTACAAGAACATTCAAACATGAATACATTTCATTAGCACATTCTTTAGGAAGCATTTCAAAAGAGTTGAGCTTTTTCATAACAAGATGATAGTGTTCCTCACTGCTCACTCTTTGTTCCCTCATGGAGCGCACAAACATCCGACCTATAGTGCATGGGCGTCTTTGTGGTTCCTCACCTGGTTGAACACATCTTTACAAAGGCCTCTAAATATGGTGTTTCTAGCCTTTGTATTCCATTTTTCATAATTCAACTCATCGCCTTCTAGGTTAGTAGCATCCTCGAGGTTTTGGGAAGCCTTGTGAGGCGGCTCTAAGTATTCAAACATCTAGAGCTTCTAAGTACGCCTCCATGCGAATTTTCCAATATGGAAAATCATCCCCCTCAAAGATAGGAGGAGGTCCATCCTCATGAGACATCTTTCTCTAGGCGGTTAAGCCTAAATACGTGAGCACAGGCTCTGATACCAATTGAAAGGATCAAGATGCCCAAGAGGGGGGGGTGAATTGGGCTAATTTTAAATTTCTTTGCAATAATTAAACTCTATAGTTAGCCCAATTAACCCCTTGTGCCTAGAAAGTGCTTCTATTGATCTAACAGACAAAAAGTTAGCACGCTAAGTTCCAATCCTACTCTAGCATGATAATTCTAGGAATGTAAAAGACAAGAATTGAATTGCTCAAAGTAAATGCTCAAAGTAAAGAGAGAAGGAGGAACGCGGCGATGTTTTGCCAAGGTATCAGAGAGTCGTCACTCCCCACTAGTCCTCGTTGGAGCACCCGCGCAAGGGTGTAGCCCCCCTTGATCCATGCAAGGATCAAGTGTTCTCTACGGGTTCATTCTTCAACACTCCATCGTGGTGAATCACCCACAACCGCTCACAACTTGAGTTGGGTCATCCACAAGCACCGCCGGATGATCACCAAGCTCTCCAATCACCACCAAGCCATCTAGGTGATGGTGATCACCAAGAGTAACAAGCACGAACTCTCACTTGACCACGACAAGCCTAATGAGAAGGGTGGATGCACACTTCGCTACTCTTGATCTCACTAATGAGGGCTCTCTTTGGGATTCTCAAATCTCAATCACCTCACTAGGACATTGCTCTTCTTGGCACTCTCAAAGGTGTTTCTCAGCTGTTGGAATGAGCAAAAGTACTCCCACACACGAATGGAGGAAGTATTTATAACACGGGTTAAAAAACAAACCGTTATGTGCCTCTACGGGGTGACTGGATGCTCCAGTCATGTTGACCAGACGCGCCGGTCAGTTCACCCCGAACTCCAGTGTTTACAGTGTGACCAGATGCTGGCCAAGCGTCCGGTCAGCACTGACCGGACACTGTCTGGTCGAGATTTTCCCTCTCTAGAACTTTACTGGAGTCGACCAGACGCTGGCCCTCAGCGTTCGGTCACTTGACCTCTCAGCGTCCGGTCGCACTAGATGAAAACACCTCGGTCAAATGAACTGACCAGACTCTGAATCAGCATCCGGTCAAACCAAGAGCCAGCATCCGGTTAGTATTTGACCCTCCATTCACTTCCAACTCTCGATCATACGTGAATGAAGTTTGCTCCATTAGATCTAAGGGCTATTTTGGAGCTACCTAGTGCTAGATTTAGCAAGTGTGCACCACACCTAACTCACTAGACTCACCTAGGTCAAGCTACCCATCCATAGCCCCCTTAATAGTATAGCCAAAAGAAAAACAAAGTCCTAAACTACTCTAAGTGTCTCTTCAACTCCAAACGACACTTAGAACTAGTCCATCCTTAACCTTGTCGTCCATCCTTTGAAAACCAAAATGATTTCCATCATAGGGGCATGACCACCATGATTGCCCAATCAATCTCCATTACCGTGACCTAACTTAATTGCCTCTGTAAAACACACGTTAGTCACAGTAATCACGTATTGTCATTAATCACCAAAACCCAATTAGGGGCCTAGATGCTTTCAATCTCTCCCTTTTTGGTGATTGATGACAATACCACCTCGAGTATGTGAAACTAGATGAGGTTTTTAACATGCTTGGTTCATATAAGCCTTTGGACAATAAGAACAAAAGTGTTAGGCAAGCTTATATGACCCAAGCCAACATGATGTACTCAAAAGATATGAATAAGCATGAGTACAAGTAATAAAGCTCATTCGCATCAGAGTAAAACGCTGGAAGCAAGAGCAAATGAGCTTAGCACAAATGATATGACATGTAAATAATTCAAAGTAGAGAGCACACATGTCATATATCACGATCACGTAGATATCACACGATCACATAGATATCACTATCACATAAATAGTTTAATGCATAAAAGTAAACACACGACGAATGCATAATAGTGTATCACACATAAAAACCAAATATAATAGATAGTCTAAGAAAATTAAGCTCCCCCTAAGTCTAGCATACTCGACCCCTCTCCTCCTTTGGCGTCAAACACCAAAACCTAAGGGTCGATCAGCGGGGCTGACAGCGGACGAGTCGAGTGCTGAGGTACGAGGAGCAAGCTAGAACTGAGTGCCATCATCATCTGAGCCAGAACTCAGAGCTGTCTGACCCTCTATAGCTGGAAGTGTCACTGAAGCGGTCTAGGTCGGATCAACAACTAGAGCTGCTATAGACTAGTGTAGGTATGACTGGAGCAGTTGGCTCTGAAGATGCCATTGACGAAGGGAGCGTCTCTGTAGTCCCGGTAATAGGTGCAATGATAGAAGGACCTGAGACATGCAAATATGGAGGAGTAGGCTATCCTATCAACTCACTAAAGGAAGCTCCAAGGCTCCTGGACACTGTAGTCTCTAGCACTAGCAGCGAGGAAGTCTGAGCCGGTGTGAAGCCTGTCTGAAGAGGTGTGAATTGCGGGGCTAACACGGGCGAAGCAAACCACTAGGACACCTATTCTATAGGTGAAGCAAACTATGCTGGTGGCTGTCCCTAACTCTGAAGTCCACTAGGCTGTAATGCTGGAGTCATAGAAGTGGTGGCAGGCTGACCAAGCTAGGGTGAAGGCTATGGTGGTGGAACCCCAATAGCTGTCACTACATGCTGCATAAATCCAAAAAGCTGCTGCTGCATGAGGAGTTGCTGCTAATGCATGGCCTACTTCTGCTGCTATATGGCCTGCTGCTACCGCTGAAACTCATCCTATCGAGTCTAGAACTGTGCAAACGTGGTGGCGGTCTCCTAAGCCTGGCGAACCTGATCCTGCCTCATCCGCTCAAGTATGGCAAGTAGAGCGGGGTCTATTTGTGGTGTAGGTGGAGCTGAACTGGAGCTACTGGCCTCATGGTCATGCCATTGAGGAGGCATCTAAGGTATCTCGTGATAGTCCTCATCTGAGCTGTCACTGGGGTCGCTCGCGACCATCCCCTCCTGCTGAGCATCCAACTGCTCCTCCTCTATAGCTGCTATACCCTTGATAGTAGCGTCCTGCTAGGCTGTAGTCTCTGGCACCTTTGGATGACGGCTCAGTTGGCTAGGTGCAGTCGGTGTACTATGACGGATCATCTAAGTCAGGTTATATGTGGGGAACTCTATCGTAGCACTACTGTACTCAGCATGCATCTCAGGTGGCCTCCCTGTAACTACCCTATGAATAAGAAACATGATCCAGTGGGCATAGGGCAACTGTTAGTGACCTCTAAACCCCTTAGCAATAGTGTCCTCCATCTCTGATAAAAGGAGATCCCAAATATCAAACACTGTCTACTGCATCAGACAGTTCAGTAGCCACAACTGTATGCGAGTCAAGCCCTTGTGATACCCCATCCTTGAAAGTAGTGTCCTCCTCATAATGGCATTAAGCACTCTAGCAGTGGGAGTAAGATCACTGGGTGTTCTGCTAGACCCCTCGCTGAATGGCGCTGTGAAGCAGTGGCGGACTAGATCTGTAGGGGGCACCATCCCGCCATGAGGACATCTAGGGGGCATTGTCTATCCATAGCAAACCTCATGTAGCCGGATGGGCTGCTCCTGAAGCTAGAGTATCTCTCTGACCCTGGTGCTCGTCAGCCTATAATCTCTGCCACTGAATGCAAAGTGTATGAATCTATGCTGTGGGTCAATCCAGAGAGAAGCATAGAACTAACAGACCCAAGATGGAACATACAATCCTATCTGTCCAAGTAAGTCTGTCAACCCTATCAAGTAAGAAAGGTAGGGGCGAATGTGCTCTCCAGTTGCTGCAACAATAGACTCTACGTTGCACACCCTCTGAGATCTAAAAACAGCTCCACTGTTAAGATATGCATTGTAGAAATCCTCCTACAGTGGTGTGTAGAAGCCCTCTGATGCACGCTCATCTCACCTCGGTGGAAACCACTGCTCAAACTCCACAAATCTGAGCTGCTGCACCTGCTTGGCCATGGCAGCCCTTAGATCAAGATGAGTCACTGGAGGCGGACCCTATGGTCTAGGCAGTGGACGAGAACCCCTCCGCTGTGTATTTGCCCTCGGTGTGACTAGAGCATGAGTATGATCAGAGCGGCGAAGCTGTGGCTGAGATGCCTGCTCTATCTCCTAGGCCTGCTGTCCCTCCTGATTCTGCTCTGCTGCCTGTGGCTCCTGCTGTGACTCCCCTAAGGCTGACTCTCATCAATGGCAACATGCCATCCTCCAATCATGAGAGTCCCAGGTGGACCACCATGAAGGTGCTCAACCTGCTCAAGTGTAGCCCTCGCTTCTGGTGAAAGCTGATCTGCGATCCAGACTCCACTGTGAGCACCTCCTCTCTTGGCACGCTCTATGGCCTCTGCAACTACAGCTGCTCTAGCTGTATCTACATCTGGATAGTTGCACTTCTTTGTTGCATGTTTCTTTGTCGCCTTGCCTTTTGAATCTGCAGGCAAGCGAGGCGGACACCTTGGATCCTCATCTCTAGGACCACCTCCAACATTCTTGACGTGAACCATCGGTTGAATCAGAAAGGGACAACTACCACTAACAAGAAACAACTGCCAACTATCACTTCTGAGGCTTGGTGTCGATCCGTACTCATGAACTTGGCCTCGAGTTGACTGACAACTGCAAGTATGACCTCAACGGCACCGACTCGCTGCACGATAGAATAGATAGGATATACAAGTAATTTTATTTATCCATCTAGACATACAAAACCCTAATAGATCAAGCAACTGGGTATGAAATTGAATCAAAGGCTTGCTACCTGATGAACCGGTGAAACTACGAGAAGAGGAATGGATCGGGGAACCACCGGATCGGCAATGAGAGGCTAGGGTTCTCAAAGCGCTGTTCGGCGAGGCTAGGGTTCGCGAAGTGCTGGAGCCAGGGCACAGCGGTGCAAGGGCGGCAGTGGCATGGGAGCACTGGCGCTAGAGCATGGGGGCTCGGCCGCAAGAGCTTGGCGGTGGAGCTAGGTAGCTCGGTAGTGGCGCATGGAGGCAGCGACGACGGCGTGCGAAGGCAGCGGCGAGGTGCAGTGTAGGGTTAGCGGTGGTGGCACATGGAGGCAGCGGTGATGGCTCATGGAGGCATGGGGGCGTGTGGAGCGGTGGTGCATGGGCACGGGCAGTGGTGCGCTGAGCCGGTGTGGGCAAGGATGGCGGCGATGTCAGTGGGTTAGGTCAAAAAGTGCGCATGGCGATTGAGTTATATGGGTCCCCCGACGGATTGGATTAGGAAAGAAGGAAGAATCCAGGTCCCGCACATTTTCTACTGACCGGACGCTCTAGTGGCAGCGACCGGATGCTACCACCCAGCGTCCGGTCGATTCCAGTAATGTCCAAAACCCCTGGAATTGCGATCGGGTGCGCCCGGTGGACACCGACCAGACATAGCCAGAGTCTGGTGCAAGCAGTCTCCTTCGTCTTTGATCGACCGGACACAGAGCCACCATCTGACCGGACACTGGGAGAACACTATTCTAGCGTCCGATCACTCCTTCGCAGCAAGTTCACCTCCTGTGAACTGACCAGACGTTGATGTGAGTGACCTCTCTCAAACCCTCAAATTTTTTGAAAATATTTTGCCTTAGGCTATAATTCTTTAAAGAAAATAGGCAATAAGATGGTGATTGAAGATAAATGACAAAACAACATTCATGCATATGCAATGTAATACTTGAAGGTAAATCTAGTTGCTTGTCAAGTGTGATCCAAGGTTAAGCTTCTTCACACGCTTTACGGCGGTTATCTTAACCATGTTAGACAAGCCCTATATGCATTACCAAAAATTAAATATGTTGTATATTACAATACAATGCAAGGGACAACACAAGCTCATTTTTAGTGAAGTTACTAAAATCAAGAACATTGAGCTCATTCCACAATCTACAAAATGTTGCCTTATCTAGCGGTTTAGTGAAGATATCCGCCAATTGATCCTCAGTCCTTACACCTTCTAATGATATATCATTTTTAGCAACATGATCTCTAAGAAAGTGATGGCGGATATCTATGTGCTTGGTGTGAGAGTGTTGAACCAGATTATTTGCAAGTTTTACCGCACTTTCATTGTCGCACAAAAGAGGTACTTTATCTAGAACTACACCATACTCTAGCAAAGTTTGTTTCATGTAAAGTATTTCTGCACAACAAGCACCCGTGGCAATGTATTCCGCTTTGGCGGTGGACAAAGCCACACTATTTTGCTTCTTGGAGGACCAAGACACAAGTGATCTACCAAGCAAATGGCACCCTCCGAATGTGCTTTTTCTATCAACTTTGCAACCGGCATAATCCGAATCAGAATAGCCAACTAGTTCAAATATAGCTCCTTTGGGATACCAAAGGCCAATGATTGATGTGTGCTTAAGATACCTAAGGATTCTTTTTACAGCAATTAAATGAGTTTCCTTAGGATTAGCTTGAAATCTTGCACACATACACACACTAAACATGATGTCGGGCCTAGATGCGGTTAAATATAGCAAGCTACCAATCATAGAGCGGTAGAGAGTTTGATCAACTGTGTTACCTCCCTCATCTAGGTCGAGATGTCCATTAGTTGGCATTGGTGTCTTAATTGGCTTACATTCATCCATCTTGAATCTTTTGAGAAGATCATTTGTATATTTCTCTTGAGAGATGAAAATCCCTTCTCTCATTTGTTTGACTTGAAAACTAAGAAAGAATGTAAGCTCTCCAATCATTGACATCTCAAACTCCTTTGACATCAATTCACCAAACTCTTTGCAAGAATCTTCATTTGATGATCCAAAGATGATATCATCAACACACACTTGACAAATGAAGATGTGCCCATCAAGCTTCTTGGTGAATAGTGTGGTGTCAACGTTCCCAATGGTGAAGCCCTTCTCAATGAGGAAGTCCCAAAGGCGCTCATACCAAGCTCTTGGGTATTGCTTAAGCCCATATAATGCCTTGGACAACCTAGAGACATGATTACGATATCTAGGGTCTTCAAACCCGGGAGGTTGATCAACATAGACTAGTTCATTAATAAAGCCACTTAAAAAAGCACTTTTCACATCCATTTGATATAGTTTCATTTCATGATGGGATGCATATGCAAGGAGGATATGGATGGCTTCTAATCTTGCAACTAGTGCAAAGGTCTCTCCAAAATCCAATCCTTCAACTTGAGAGAACCCCTTTGCAACTAGTCTTGCCTTGTTCCTCACAACAACGCCTTGATCATCTTGCTTGTTTTGGAACACCCACTTTGTTCCAATGACTCTTGCACCTTTTGGCCGCTCTTCAAGAGTCCAAACTTCATTGCGGGTGAAGTTGTTCAACTCTTCATGCATGACATTTATCCAATCAGAATCTTGAAGAGCTTCTTCTACCTTGGTAGGCTCATAGCAAGAGACAAAAGAGTGATGAGCAATAAATGAAGTAAGTTTTTGTGAGCGAGTTATTACACCCTTTGATGGACTCCCTATGATGAGATCTTGTGGATGATTGTAACACCTTGGGTGTTAGCCTTGCATAACTTGACTTGCATAACATGAGCATGAGCATCAAGCATCCATAAATCATCATTTACAATTGAAACATTGGATCGAAACATATGAAACATTGCTTGTTATTTCATGTTTCTTGGAACATATGTATATGATCTTGTACAAATGAATGCAAGTGGGTAATGCTAGTCACTAAAACACCTTAGCTATACTTAGGTTAACAAAAGGAACCTTGTTCATGAAGGCCATATTTCTTGATCAAGCATTTAAGTGTTATTTCATGTGTTGACCTGAATAGCTATATGAGTGACTACTACATGAAATGCTTTAATGACCTTGCAATTTGTTTTAACATGCTTAGGATATCATTAGGAACAACTTTGGTATTTAGTGCTAGGGCTAGTTTGGTCATTTAGCCATGGTTTGAATGTGCATCATGATTTCAAAGTGACATGTTTGACTAAAGTTGAACTAGGTGTTAGAGACCTTGCATGGAGGAGTTCACTAAAGCAAAGTTGTAGTGTTTGACATAAGGAACAACTTTTATTTTTATGTCATGGACTGATTTAGCTTCTAACATGTTTGAATTGGACTCACAAAAATCAGCTTTTCACTGTTTTCAACACTTCAAAAAAATTTTCTAAGTGTTTGCTCACTAACAGTCTGACAGCCGGACTTTGGAACGAAATAACTCGAGTTTGGTTGAGTGTTGGAGCATGATCCTTTAATAACATTTGTAACTGGTACTTAGGTCTACAAAGTTGGTTTAGTAACCTAGCGCTAATTCGTCACGGATTGAAAGATAAATCATCACGAAAACCCGCTGTCAGGCTGCTCCTATCGGGTCAATGGCGACTGAATCGCTGCGTTCAGTGGCCGACCGGTTCAGGCCGTGGTCGCCGCGTGGCGCGGAGCGTGGCCGCGCGTCGCCGGCGCTCTGCCCAGCGCGGCCAAGCCAGGCCGAAGCGCGCCTTCTTCACGCCAGCACCCGCCCGCAACGCCCCGCGCCCTCAGTTTCATTTCCCGCTCCTCCTTCGCAGTCCGCAGCTTCCGCGAGCGCAGCCGCCGAGCTCTCGCAGCTCCGCCGTCGCTATAACCGCGCTAGCTCGCGCCTGGCCACTCAAGCACCACCGCAACAGCTCCACCGCCACCCTAGCATCCTACCGCGTCCTCCAGTGCTCGCTGTTCAAGCTCGGTGAGCTCTAACCCCGCGCACGCCTCGCCGGAGCTCCTCCGCCACCCTCCGTCGCCGTGGTCCCTCCTAACCAGACCATCCCATGCCACGTTTGAGCGCGCAATAGGCCAACCATAGCTCGTAGATGCTCGTCCGAGCTTGTGTTTGCGTCACCGTAGCTTTCACCGACGTCTCGCCATCGTCCCGCCTCGCCGCTCCGCCATTGCCGCCGCCGTCGTCCTTACCGTCGACAATAGGGCCGGCCAAGTGGCTCAATAGATGCGCGAGGTCAAGTAGATCGCGTAGTGATGATGTCACCGCCGGCAACCTCGCCGTCGGCGAGCTCTGGCCGCGCCAACACCGCGCAGCGCCGCTGCCCTGTTCCGTGTCACTGACGCGTGGGGTCCCCTGACCAGCGGGTCCCACCTGTCAGCGACAACAGTAGTGTAGGCTAACTCATTTTGAATCCAGTTTTTGATTTGTTTTGTTATTTTTGTATCTTTAGTTTGGTAGCTCCTAAAATGATGAAATAAATATGATTGTGTTGCTTAGGAAGTGTAGTATTTAGTAAAAATGTGTTCTTGACTTCAACAGTAGAAATTTCTGGAAATTTAAATAGGGATTTCAAATGTGCTTTTGAATGCATTCAAATTTGTTTATTTTATATCTAGAGTTCCTGTGCTCCAAAAATTATGAAATTTTTGTGGTAGGCTGTTCTTGTCATACCTGAGCTTGGATAAAAATTTGAGAACCAGTGCATGTGTAGATCTATAGTTATAGATTTTTATTTTATAAATAGTTAATCCTTGCATGAATTTTTATAAATTAATTATAAGTCCAAAATTCATGAAATTTATTGGAGGTGATACTAGTACCATATGGATGTTGAGAAAAATAAGAAATCTGTTGCTTGACACTTTTCAATAGGATTTTCCATTTATGCTATTTCAAGCCTTGCTTCCTTATCATTTTTGTATAGGATGTTCTACTTAGCAAAATGACATGAAATTTTTGTAGTAGTCCTTTGATAGCATTATTAAGGCTCTGTAAATTTTTGAGAATTTATTCAGCACATCTGATATATATTTATTATTTAACCTAGATATCTAAATAAAATAATAAAGGCAATTTAATAAATAGTTTGGGCTTTGCCATTATATCATCTTAACTGTATTTGGTATGCTTACACTATTGGTAGGTTATATGTTGTCAAATTTTGAATGATTACCTGATGTAGAAATATTCTTACTTTATATTGCATGTTAACACATTTCCGGACTGATTCTAGAGTGTGATGAGTTACATGTTGAAACTGATGTGTACTGTAAAAATGGTTAATAACCAAGTTGTAGAGAATTTGTTAAGCTTTCCAGGAAGTCCAAGATCACTGTCTTCGGATTTGTAGAACTCCAGTTATGAGTGAAACAAGTAGATACTGGTTATGGCATAGTCGATGCATTGTAGAAGTAGTTAAGTAGTAAGCGAGAAGAGATATGCACCTACTCAAACAACGAGATGCACATGTTAACATTATGCATTCGTAATACTCATACCATACTCATGCATCTAGGATCGGAGGAAGAGGTCATGTTGCTGGAATTCGAAGAAGCAGAGGAAGGGAACCCGCAGGAGAATCCGCAAGTCCCCGCTCCCGAAGGCGTGGAGCAGAACCCTGAAGAGCTTCCGGAGTGCCCTGACCATCGTCCTACTTCCTTTCTGCGAGGCAAGCCCCGGAGCATTATAAGTCTCCTAGTATTTTATAAATGTTTACTTACGTATTTATGATTGATGCATTAGGTTATAAGAGTTGAATGAAACCACTTGATGCATGTACATTCCTTGTCCAGATATTAACCCTTTAACCGGTATAGGTCCAGGAGCGAATATATGCTTAGCCATGCTTAGACCGGTAGAAGTCGGGTGATGTTCTATCACCTGCGAGATATAGGTGGATACCGGAGCACGGTTGGCTATATCTGCTATCGTGGAACAGAACCATGTGGTAAAAGTAAATTGAGACCGGACGGGAGGTCGATAGGGAAGCAACAAGGCATGGAGGTCTTGGGTGTGGACTTATCCCCGTCTGTGTCGATTAAGGACCGTACCGTTGTTGGCGCTTCTGACAAGATTGAACGCATGCCTCTCACTTAGCTGGCCGGATAACTCGTTCTGACCGCGAAGCCGAGTAATTCAACTCAGGCCGGGACCCGTTTTGTTGTGCGCTCCTTTCGGGGAACGATCAGACTGAGCCCAAGGGTAGGCTTGGCCTGAGCATCCTGGCATCTGGTGTTCCAGATTGTGCGGCGCAGTATGGACCCGTGAAATGTGTACCTGAGTTGTACCAAAGGTGACCTAAGACTATCGTGGCTGATAGATCTAGGTTTGTGTTAGGAATAAATTCCCAGCTGGTTGAAATCGATTCGAATCGCCGTCTCTCCCGGATAGTGAGAAACTTGGCTAGTCCCAACATCATAGTAACTATATTATGAAACGTGATGGTTCAAATGAATATGGAATTACAATACCTGCTATGGTTACTATTGTATGATTCTAAATAATATACCACATGTTTGGCATAGGATAGTTGCTAACCTAGAAATGGATAGTTATAATTAACTTGATAAAAGAATCACAACTGTACATCGGTTAATTGCCTTTTTCGCAAAATGTTGTCAAGTTACGTCCACTTATACAGCCTTGCATAATCCTTGGAGTCGTTTTATTTCTGGTTCATGACGGGTAAGTCTAGCTGAGTACCTTCTCGTACTCAGGGTTTATTTTCCCATTGTTGCAGATGGCACTATGTATCATGGTTATTGCAAGAGTTGCTTCTATCCCGCTATGGATGAGGAGTAAGCCTTGGGCAAACTTCCCTAGTAATTCCTATCTTTGCTTTTGTGGACTGTGATCTGGTTTGGCACTGTATCAAACTACGTTGGAAACTTATCTTCAAACTTATTTGCTTCCGCTTTAATTATCAAACTCGGTTTGTAATAACTTTCTATTCGTACTCTGATGATGAAAAGTATCTGTGAACTTTATGTAATATGTGGCATGTATGTTGAATCCTGTACGATCTTGGTTGTTGTAAATCGTTTATCGAGACCCGTCGTGGTACTCGACGGACTACCGGGTTTATATGGATTCAAGTATGACAGTGCAACTGCTTGCGGATTGCCATTGTACTTGTATTCTTATAAATTGGTCGGTTCTACGACAGCTGGTATCAGAGCAAGATTCAACGTTAATTGTCACAAGTGTATTTAAAAACAAAAGTTTTTGTTTTCCAAAAACCCTTCTCTAGCAACTATTAGTTATATAATAGGTAATTGAAATCTAAAGTGTGCCAATGATCACTTTCCTTATGCCCAAATTAAGGACTAATAGGTGGCTATTTAAGTACTAACATGGGGGTTTTTACTTCGTCGTCCATACGGCGTGCTATAGTATGGATGCCATTCACTTGAGTGGTAATGTATGGATCAAATGCCTCTATGCCAAGGTAAGATGAGTGTATGACCGCAAGATGTGAGCGTGCGGTCGGGAAGAGTTAGCATTGGTACGGCTATGTATGCATGCTTGCATGTGTACATGGTACGTATTTAATTGTGGGTTTAAATTATTGTTGGGTAGATTGATACGGAAGTATATGTATGGGGATACATATATGAAAGTATTTACAATTACATTCTGTATATTTCATTATGGGTTTAGGGCTGAAATGAAATTTTATGCAGGTACACTAACAACGAAACGTGTAGTTCGACTAGTTACGATCTATATGAGAGAACGTATGTATGCCACCGTGTCTACCGTTAGAAACAAATTTTTCCTAAGTTTGTGAGGACGTACGGCACAAGCATGCATCATGTTAAACACCATTCACATAATCACATTTGTTCCTCCCCTTATAAAATTCTTACTCGGTTATGTAACTCTTATCCATTATGGCATTGTCTCACAAAAGGGTACATGTTGATGGTGCAGATGGCACGCACCAAGCAGACTGCTCGCAAGTCCACCGGAGGTAGAGCTCCTAGCCATCAGCTTGCTCCACGTACCCATCAACGTCACACGTTCCTTGGAGAGTTTGGGATGCCTACCCTCTTGTGGAGAGTGCTCAGCTATGTAGGTTATCCCGATGGAATGGAACCCCGCAACCTTTGGGCAAATGAGCGGTTGGGAGAAGGTCTCTTAGTTACTATGGAGGCCATTGTTCGTCCCCGAGGTGACGAGTCTGAGTGGACAGGTTGGTGTTATGAGTCGACTGGCAGGACTGCTGAAGAAGCAGCTGGCAGGGCAGCCTTTGGGATCCTGAGGGATATCATGGATCGTTTTCCTCAGGAGCTGGCAGCCGCTATGGTTGGAGTCTTTCCAAGAGGTAATCCCTCCACTGACTCATGGCAGCAGGCAAGAGGAAGACCTTTGGAGATTGGTGCAGCAGAAAGGCAGAACAGCGATAACCCTGCCATGAGCGCCATGTTCGCAGTGATGAGAGTGTTAGAGGGAGTTGAAGGTAGCCTCAGACGTGTGTCTGGTGCTCTTGGTCATGCCCGCGAAGACCGACGTCGGCTTCAGAGGGAGCACGACGCCGAGATAGAGAGGCTCACTGAAGAAATGACTCGGTTAACTCACCAGCGAAATGTAGCTTGGTCCAGGGAAGATGTCCTGAGAGCTTGACAGTTTGAGCTGGAACAGCAGCTGGCCAATGCGGAGGGATACAATGATAATCTGCATGAAGAAGTTCACCTACTGCACAATCAGCTCCACCCTTATGTACCACCTGGAGCCGCAGAAATGGGTCTAGAAGGGTACGAGGAAGAAGAAGAAGTGGCACCTGAAGAAGAAATAGAACCTGGGGAAGGAGATGATTCTGCGTCTGACCTCGATAGTGATCATGATGAGGATTAGATCGCTTAGCGTGTAGTGGGAAGACTAATGTATCACCTTTATTTATGTAATGAACCTGTAGTTGGAATTTGGCATTAGTAACCAGACTATCATGTAATGTTAAATTGCACGTTTGGGTAAACGTTAATGCAATTCCAGTTCCTTGTCGGTCATCACGCTTTAAATTGCATGCGTTATGAGCACGATAAGTGGTCAAATTGGCGATGTCATGTTGCGAGAATGAATTATTATGCCTCTGTTTTTATTGTGCTTTCGAGAATTTTTCTCCAGTAATTTCAGTTTGGCATGAGTACCTAATTCGTCTGCAATCTCTTGGCATCGACCCATAATCGCTTATTGTTGCAACTTCGCAGATGACGCGCACCCGTGCAGGAGCTAGCAGCAGCCAGGATGGCAACCATGATGACTTGCCACCCCCACCGCCACCATCTACTCAGGAATTCTTTACCCAGTTCCTGGGTAGCCAGAGGACAATGGAAGAAGCTTTGCGCCTCATCGCGCAAAACACTGCTCGTGGCCACCCACAGCAACCAGGGGCCGAGCCAAATCAGCATAGTACATTCAAGGAGTTTCTGGACATGAAGCCTCCGATCTTCAAGGTGGCTGAGGAACCACTACAGGCCGATGAGTGGCTGAATACCATCGAGCAGAAATTTCGTCTGCTAAGGGTCACCGAGCACCTCAAAGCTGAATATGCTTCTCATCAGCTGCAAGGACCAGCAGGAATCTGGTGGACGCACTTTCTGTCGTCTCTGCCTGCTAATGCGAGTGACCTGGGATCAATTCAAGCTGGCTTTTAGGGGACACCATATTCCCCCGGGCCTGATGCGCATGAAAGCAGCCGAATTTATGAGGCTCACTCAGGGAACCAAGTCACTCACAGAATATATGCACGCATTCAACAACTTGTCAAGATATGCTCCAAGTTTTGTGGATACTGAAGAGAAAAAGATTGAGAGTTTTAAGCGAGGTTTGGGTACCAAATTAATGAAGACTATGGCAAATTCTCGATGTGCCACGTACAATGAGTTTATTAGTGATGCCTTGACCCAAGAAAACCACAACAACCTGCATGCAGTTGCTAAGGGTCGCAAGAGGGCATATGAGGCCAGTGCATCCGGATCTTTTCAGTCAAAAGCGCCTATCGCAGCTAGGCCACCATTTCGTCCACCTGCATCCAAGTTCAGGCCTCCACCACCGAAAGCTCAGAATAACAGGCCACAGAAACCGTTTCGTAAGGCGTTCACTATTGCCTTACCAAAAGGGAATGGTAATCAGGACAGCTCCACCGGATTCAAAAGTAATCAACCTTGTTTCAACTGCAACCAACTGAGTCATTGGTCCAAGGAGTGCCCCCACCCCAAGAGGAATGGCAACCCAAATCAGAACAATCAAAGGCAGATGAACGCTAGGGCACGTCAGGGACAAGTGCATTATACCGCTGTGGAGGAAGTGCCCGCCGGAGAAGTTGTCATGGCTGGTATGTTTCTTGTCAACAAGCATCCCGCTGTTGTTTTATTTGATTCGGGAGCTTCTCATTCATTTATGAGTCAAGCATTTGCATCTAGACATGATCAAGAAATAATTGAAGTAAGTAAAGGGGGTTTTAATATAAGTTCGGCAGGGGGAACGGTTACTACCAAAAAGATAGTAAAAAATGTACTCATCTTGATACAAGGGCGGGAGTACACCACAGATTTGATAATATTGCTGGGATTGTCGATAAGTGTAATCTTAGGCATGAATTGGATGAAGTATCATGGTGCTCTTATTGACACCAGCACCCGTACTATCATGTTGAGAGAACCCATGGGAGGGAATGCTTTTCTAGTTCCACTCTCCCGCGATTTTGAACCCCAACATTTAGCCTGTGCTATCCAAGCCACCACAATATGTGATATCCCAGTGGTTTGTGAGTTTCCGGATGTATTTCCAGAGGAATTACCAGGTCTACCACCGGATAGGGATGTGGAATTTAAGATCGAATTAGTGCCAGGTACCGCACCCATATCCAGAAGGCCCTATAGAATGCCACCCAATGAGTTAGCAGAACTCAAGGTTCAATTGCAAGATCTATTGGACAAGGGTCTTATCCAACCTAGCTCATCTCCGTGGGGATGTCCAGCATTGTTTGTGAAAAAGAAGGATAAGTCACTAAGGATGTGTGTAGATTACAGACCACTCAATGCTGTGACCATCAAGAACAAATATTCGTTACCCCGCATCGACATCTTGTTCGATCAGCTAGCGAAGGCAAAGGTATTCTCCAAAATTGACTTGAGATCAGGTTACCATCAGATAAAGATCAAACCGGAGGATATACCTAAGACCGCTTTCTCTACTAGGTACGGCTTATACGAGTATTTGGTTATGTCTTTCGGACTAACAAATGCTCCAGCCTATTTCATGTACCTAATGAACTTGGTATTCATGCCCGAACTTGATAAGTTCGTGGTTATGTTTATCGATGACATATTGATTTATTCAGAAAATGAGGAAGATCATGAAGAGCATCTGAGGATTGTCCTATCCAGACTGAGGGAACATAAGCTATATGCCAAGTTTAGCAAATGTGAATTTTGGATGAGCAAAGTGCCTTTCTTAGGTCACATTTTATCTAGAGATGGAATCTCAGTAGACCCATCAAAAGTGCAAGAGGTCATGGATTGGAAAGCCCCAACTTCGGTGCATGAAGTTCGGAGTTTCCTAGGGTTAGCAGGATACTATCGTCGGTTTATTCCAGACTTCTCAAAGATAGCTAAGCCTATGACCAGACTACTTCAGAAAGATGAGAAATACAAGTGGACACCAGAATGTGAAACAGCTTTTCACACCCTCAGAACTTTGTTGACTACAGCACCAGTGCTAGCACAACCAGACATTGAGAAGCCTTTTGATGTATTTTGTGATGCATCAGGAATAGGCTTGGGATGTGTACTTATGCAAGAAGGGAGAGTAATTGCATATGCCTCTCGGCAACTGAGAAAACATGAAGTCAACTACCCTACACATGATTTGGAACTTGCAGCCGTTGTCCATGCACTAAAGATATGGAGACATTACTTGTTGAGCAATGTATGTCATATCTATACTGACCACAAAAGCCTCAAGTATATCTTTACCCAGCCAGAACTGAACATGAGACAACATAGATGGTTGGAATTGATTAAGGATTACAATTTGGAAGTGCATTACCATCCGGGTAAAGCAAATGTAGTAGCTGATGCACTTAGTTGGAAGTCCCATTGCAACACTATGGAAGCACTATTGGAAGATGGATTCAACTTGCTACATCCTGCCGTACTCCACAATATCACAATCAGTTGTTCGCTTGAGGGCCGAATCATAGAGCTACAACAGACAGATGTAGGAATAAGTCACATTAAGAGAAAAATGCAAGAGCAAGAAACAAAACACTTTAGATTGGACAAAAGAGGTGTATTATGGTTTGAGGACCGGCTAGTGGTGCCGAAAGACCGAGAGCTAAGGAATCAAATTTTAGAAGAAGCTCACTCCTCCAAATTGTCTATCCACCCGGGTAGTAGTAAGATGTATCAAGACTTGAAAACCCGTTTTTGGTGGACTAAGATGAAGAAAGAGATCGCAGCCTATGTTGCAAGGTGTGATAACTGCAGTAGAGTGAAAGCCGTCCATATGAAAACCGCTGGATTACTTCAGCCACTGCCTATTCTAGGATGGAAATGGGAAGAGATCAGTATGGACTTTATTACAGGCCTTCCGACAACGCCACAAGGTCATGATTCAATCTGGGTCATTATCGATCGTCTTACCAAGTCAGCGCACTTCATACCCATGAACACGAGGTATATAGTTGGGAAATATGCTAAGATATATGTATCCCAGATCGTGAAGTTGCATGGAGTACCCCGGACCATAATATCGGATAGAGGACCGCAGTTCATAGCTTGTTTCTGGGAACACTTACACCAAGCCTTGGGAACCAAGCTAATAAGGAGTTCAGCTTATCATCCGCAAACTTCAGGACAGACAGAGAGAGTAAACCAAATCCTAGAAGATTTACTTAGAGCTTGTGTTATATCTTCAAAAGGGTCATGGGAGAAATGGTTACCTTTAGCTGAATTCTCCTATAACAACAGTTATCAAGCGAGTATCAAAATGGCTCCATTTGAAGCCTTGTATGGCAGGAAGTGTAGAACTCCATTGAACTGGATTGAGCCCGGTGAAAGGAGATATTTTGGTATTGATTTTATCAATGAAGCCGAAGAACAAGTACGTATTATCCAACAACACATGAAGGCAGCTCAATCACGACAGAAGAGCTATGCCGATAGAAGAAGAAGACCACTAACTTTTGAAGTAGGTGACTATGTGTACTTGAGAGTATCACCCATGAAAGGTGTGAAGAGATTTGGGATGAAAAAGAAGCTTTCACCAAGATATGTAGGGCCATACAAAATTTTGGAACGAAAAGGAAATGTGGCATATAAGCTACAACTATCACCAGAGATGAGTGCAATCTTTGATGTGTTCCATGTTTCTCAGCTAAAGAAATGTCTTCGAGTACCGGAAGAAGCTATTGCACCCACCAACGTGCAACTTCAATCGGATTTGACTTATGAAGAAAAGCCAATTCGAGTATTAGAAGTGATGGATAGAGTAACAAGGAGTAAGATCATTAAGTTTTATAAGGTGGTGTGGAACAATCATAGTGAACAAGATGCTACATGGGAAAGAGAAGATTATCTGCAAGAAGTTTATCCCGCCTTTTTCCAAGAATGGTAGGTCTTGCAAATCTCGGGACGAGATTTTTATAAGGGGGAGGGGCTGTAACACCTCGGGTGTTAGCCTTGCATAACTTGACTTGCATAACATGAGCATGAGCATCAAGCATCCATAAATCATCATTTACAATTGAAACATTGGATCGAAACATATGAAACATTGCTTGTTATTTCATGTTTCTTGGAACATATGTATATGATCTTGTACAAATGAATGCAAGTGGGTAATGCTAGTCACTAAAACACCTTAGCTATACTTAGGTTAACAAAAGGAACCTTGTTCATGAAGGCCATATTTCTTGATCAAGCATTTAAGTGTTATTTCATGTGTTGACCTGAATAGCTATATGAGTGACTACTACATGAAATGCTTTAATGACCTTGCAATTTGTTTTAACATGCTTAGGATATCATTAGGAACAACTTTGGTATTTAGTGCTAGGGCTAGTTTGGTCATTTAGCCATGGTTTGAATGTGCATCATGATTTCAAAGTGACATGTTTGACTAAAGTCGAACTAGGTGTTAGAGACCTTGCATGGAGGAGTTCACTAAAGCAAAGTTGTAGTGTTTGACATAAGGAACAACTTTTATTTTTATGTCATGGACTGATTTAGCTTCTAACATGTTTGAATTGGACTCACAAAAATCAGCTTTTCACTGTTTTCAACACTTCAAAAAAATTTTCTAAGTGTTTGCTCACTAACAGTCTGACAGCCGGACTTTGGAACGAAATAACTCGAGTTTGGTTGAGTGTTGGAGCATGATCCTTTAATAACATTTGTAACTGGTACTTAGGTCTACAAAGTTGGTTTAGTAACCTAGCGCTAATTCGTCACGGATTGAAAGATAAATCATCACGAAAACCCGCTGTCAGGCTACTCCTATCGGGTCAATGGCGACTGAATCGCTGCGTTCAGTGGCCGACCGGTTCAGGCCGTGGTCGCCGCGTGGCGCGGAGCGTGGCCGCGCGTCGCCGGCGCTCTGCCCAGCGCGGCCAAGCCAGGCCGAAGCACGCCTTCTTCACGCCAGCACCCGCCCGCAACGCCCCGCGCCCTCAGTTTCATTTCCCGCTCCTCCTTCGCAGTCCGCAGCTTCCACGAGCGCAGCCGCCGAGCTCTCGCAGCTCCGCCGTCGCTATAACCGCGCTAGCTCGCGCCTGGCCACTCAAGCACCACCGCAACAGCTCCACCGCCACCCCAGCATCCTACCGTGTCCTCCAGTGCTCGCTGTTCAAGCTCGGTGAGCTCTAACCCCGCGCACGCCTCGCCGGAGCTCCTCCGCCACCCTCCGTTGCCGTGGTCCCTCCTAACCAGACCATCCCATGCCACGTTTGAGCGCGCAATAGGCCAACCATAGCTCGTAGATGCTCGTCCGAGCTTGTGTTTGCGTCACCGTAGCTTTCACCGATGTCTCGCCGTCGTCCCGCCTCGCCGCTCCGCCATTGCCGCCGCCGTCGTCCTTACCGTCGACAATAGGGCCGGCCAAGTGGCTCAATAGATGCGCGAGGTCAAGTAGATCGCGTAGTGATGATGTCACCGCCGGCAACCTCACCGTCGGCGAGCTCTGGCCACGCCAACACCGCGCAGCGCCGCTGCCCTGTTCCGTGTCACTGACGCGTGGGGTCCCCTGACCAGCGGGTCCCACCTGTCAGCGACAGCAGTAGTGTAGGCTAACTCATTTTGAATCCAGTTTTTGATTTGTTTTGTTATTTTTGTATCTTTAGTTTGGTAGCTCCTAAAATGATGAAATAAATATGATTGTGTTGCTTAGGAAGTGTAGTATTTAGTAAAAATGTGTTCTTGACTTCAACAGTAGAAATTTCTGGAAATTTAAATAGGGATTTCAAATGTGCTTTTGAATGCATTCAAATTTGTTTATTTTATATCTAGAGTTCCTGTGCTCCAAAAATTATGAAATTTTTGTGGTAGGCTGTTCTTGTCATACCTGAGCTTGGATAAAAATTTGAGAACCAGTGCATGTGTAGATCTATAGTTATAGATTTTTCTTTTATAAATAGTTAATCCTTGCATGAATTTTTATAAATTAATTATAAGTCCAAAATTCATGAAATTTATTGGAGGTGATACTAGTACCATATGGATGTTGAGAAAAATAAGAAATCTGTTGCTTGACACTTTTCAATAGGATTTTCCATTTATGCTATTTCAAGCCTTGCTTCCTTATCATTTTTGTATAGGATGTTCTACTTAGCAAAATGACATGAAATTTTTGTAGTAGTCCTTTGATAGCATTATTAAGGCTCTGTAAATTTTTGAGAATTTATTCAGCACATCTGATATATATTTATTATTTAACCTAGATATCTAAATAAAATAATAAAGGCAATTTAATAAATAGTTTGGGCTTTGCCATTATATCATCTTAACTGTATTTGGTATGCTTACACTGTTGGTAGGTTATATGTTGTCAAATTTTGAATGATTACCTGATGTAGAAATATTCTTACTTTATATTGCATGTTAACACATTTCCGGACTGATTCTAGAGTGTGATGAGTTACATGTTTAAACTGATGTGTACTGTAAAAATGGTTAATAACCAAGTTGTAGAGAATTTGTTAAGCTTTCCAGGAAGTCCAAGATCACTGTCTTCGGATTTGTAGAACTCCAGTTATGAGTGAAACAAGTAGATACTGGTTATGGCATAGTCGATGCATTGTAGAAGTAGTTAAGTAGTAAGCGAGAAGAGATATGCACCTACTCAAACAACGAGATGCACATGTTAACATTATGCATTCGTAATACTCATACCATACTCATGCATCTAGGATCGGAGGAAGAGGTCACGTTGCTGGAATTCGAAGAAGCAGAGGAAGGGAACCCGCAGGAGAATCCGCAAGTCCCCGCTCCCAAAGGCGTGGAGCAGAACCCTGAAGAGCTTCCGGAGTGCCCTGACCATCGTCCTACTTCCTTTCTGCGAGGCAAGCCCCGGAGCATTATAAGTCTCCCAGTATTTTATAAATGTTTACTTACGTATTTATGATTGATGCATTAGGTTATAAGAGTTGAATGAAACCACTTGATGCATGTACATTCCTTGTCCAGATATTAACCCTTTAACCGGTATAGGTCCAGGAGCGAATATATGCTTAGCCATGCTTAGACCGGTAGAAGTCGGGTGATGTTCTGTCACCTGTGAGATATAGGTGGATACCGGAGCACGGTTGGCTATATCTGCTATCGTGGAACAGAACCATGTGGTAAAAGTAAATTGAGACCGGACGGGAGGTCGATAGGGAAGCAACAAGGCATGGAGGTCTTGGGTGTGGACTTATCCCCGTCTGTGTCGATTAAGGACCGTACCGTTGTTGGCGCTTCTGACAAGATTGAATGCATGCCTCTCACTTAGCTGGCCGGATAACTCGTTCCGACCGCGAAGCCGAGTAATTCAACTCAGGCCGGGACCCGTTTTGTTGTGCGCTCCTTCCGGGGAACGATCAGACTGAGCCCAAGGGCAGGCTTGGCCTGAGCATCCTGGCATCTGGTGTTCCAGATTGTGCGGCGCAGTACGGACCTGCGAAATGTGTACCTGAGTTGTACCAAAGGTGACCTAAGACTATCGTGGCTGATAGATCTGGGTTTGTGTTAGGAATAAATTCCCAGCTGGTTGAAATCGATTCGAATCGCCGTCTCTCCCGGATAGTGAGAAACTTGGCTGGTCCCAACATCGTAGTAACTATATTATGAAACGTGATGGTTCAAATGAATATGGAATTACAATACCTGCTATGGTTACTATTGTATGATTCTAAATAATATACCACATGTTTGGCATAGGATAGTTGCTAACCTAGAAATGGATAGTTATAATTAACTTGATAAAAGAATCACAACTGTACATCGGTTAATTGCCTTTTTCGCAAAATGTTGTCAAGTTACGTCCACTTATACAGCCTTGCATAATCCTTGGAGTCGTTTTATTTCTGGTTCATGACGGGTAAGTCTAGCTGAGTACCTTCTCGTACTCAGGGTTTATTTTCCCATTGTTGCAGATGGCACTGTGTATCATGGTTATTGCAAGAGTTGCTTCTATCCCGCTGTGGATGAGGAGTAAGCCTTGGGCAAACTTCCCTAGTAATTCCTATCTTTGCTTTTGTGGACCGTGATCTGGTTTGGCACTGTATCAAACTACGTTGGAAACTTATCTTCAAACTTATTTGCTTCCGCTTTAATTATCAAACTCGGTTTGTAATAACTTTCTATTCATACTCTGATGATGAAAAGTATCTGTGAACTTTATGTAATATGTGGCATGTATGTTGAATCCTGTACGATCTTGGTTGTTGTAAATCGTTTATCGAGACCCGTCGTGGTACTCGACGGACTACCGGGTTTATATGGATTCAAGTATGATAGTGCAACTGCTTGCGGATTGCCATTGTACTTGTATTCTTATAAATTGGTCGGTTCTGCGACTCCCGGATAGTGAGAAACTTGGCTAGTCCCAACATCGTAGTAACTATATTATGAAACGTGATGGTTCAAATGAATATAGAATTACAATACCTGCTATGGTTACTATTGTATGATTCTAAATAATATACCACATGTTTGGCATAGGATAGTTGCTAACCTAGAAATGGATAGTTATAATTAACTTGATAAGAGAATCACAACTGTACATCGGTTAATTGCCTTTTTCGCAAAATGTTGTCAAGTTACGTCCACTTATACAGCCTTGCATAATCCTTGGAGTCGTTTTATTTCTGGTTCATGACGGGTAAGTCTAGCTGAGTACCTTCTCGTACTCAGGGTTTATTTTCCCATTGTTGCAGATGGCACTGTGTATCATGGTTATTGCAAGAGTTGCTTCTATCCCGCTGTGGATGAGGAGTAAGCCTTGGGCAGGCTTCCCTAGTAATTCCTATCTTTGCTTTTGTGGACCGTGATCTGGTTTGGCACTGTATCAAACTACGTTGGAAACTTATCTTCAAACTTATTTGCTTCCGCTTTAATTATCAAACTCGGTTTGTAATAACTTTCTATTCGTACTCTGATGATGAAAAGTATCTGTGAACTTTATGTAATATGTGGCATGTATGTTGAATCCTGTACGATCTTGGTTGTTGTAAATCGTTTATCGAGACCCATCGTGGTACTCGACGGACTACCGGGTTTATATGGATTCAAGTATGACAGTGCAACTGCTTGCGGATTGCCATTGTACTTGTATTCTTATAAATTGGTCGGTTCTGCGACAAAATTGCTAAATGTAAGTAAAACTTGTTTTGTAGAGATATCCACCTACTCGGTAAAAAGGAAATAAAAGATAACAGTACCTTACCACCAGGTTCGCATGTTTATGTGTAGAAATGTTGTCATAGGTGACTACTTGTTAAGTGCGAGCTTTGTGCTTAGTAATAGTCGCTTAAGCTAATTAGATTGAGTGTTTTGAAGTGCTTGCTTAAGACCATGACATCGGTGTGGATGCTCGTAATCTAGGTAGTGTCGTAGCTGTCACTCCTTTTGTCCTCAGAAAGCATATGAGTGTGGAAGAGCGCTATCCTAGAACAACGTCCAAGTTTTGGTAATCTCATGGTTGTCGTTTTCAATTAAGTTCTCTCTTAGCAACCTGAGCTTGTACACGTGGTTGCTAGCCTTGAACATTGTGCTACGAAGACTTTATCTATGCCTTTGCTTGACCGTAGGCCCAAGCTTAGTTCCCTTGAATGCTTGCATGTTTTGTGGTTGTCCCGCTCCTGTGTGGGAGGACCCTGCTCAAAAATCATTGTTAGATCGCATTGCTCCTTCTTCTACTGATGATCTGGTGCGATGCTAATCGCTATCTACCTTGCTTTGGAACCTTATCCTCGCAGATCCTGTCATTGCTTTATCAATTGAATCCCTAGTTAGTGCAATGGCTCTACCCTTGAATCTCGTTTGTTTTGTCTCCAACCCTTTCAAGTCTCTGAATAATTATCAGTCTTGATCTCATGTTGCTACTCGACAAGACCAAATCTCAGGTTAATCATTATCTGGTAATCACTTGGTGGACACAAGGCGTATATGGAAATTTTGCAAGAGTCCCCTGCTCAGCTGTCTTTGGCCTTTAAGCTATGTTCTCTTGCGTTGTGTTTTGATCTTCGGATCCCCTGCTTGTTGACTCCTAACCTTGTAACTACCTTTGTTGCTATCCCTCCTTCGCATAGTGCTTGCTCCTATGTAACCCAAATTTGTGCTACGTGAGAATGCTAGTGGGTTGCATGTTCAGTAATGGTGCTACGATTAGCGATCTACGGTGCCGCGACGAAACCGAGAGCCTCCTGTGGGTGCACACATAAGGCTGTGCTGCTCGGCATGCGCTGGTATTGAGGTTTCTAGTCATGATCCATTGTAGAACTGCACCGATATGTTATTCTCACTTGAGCTCTTCCTTGGTTATCTCTCCTTATCATGTCAAGAGATATATATGTCGAACTAGATGCAATAGGACTTCCTTCTAGAGTAGTCCAACGGTTAACCTTTGAAGAACGAGTCACTAACAGGAACATAAACAGACTGTAAGAGGTGGTAGACAAGCGACTCTACTCGATGTGACTGTCCCAGTAATGACGTCAGTCATCTAGTGAGCAACTTATGTCCTTTTCGTTGGATCAGAAAGGTGCACCACACTTAAGGTTGAACAAGTTATTAGTCGGGTGATAAAGGGACCAAGATATTATGTGCTGTAATAGGTCACCTGGTATATATGAGTTCCTGTCCAAGTTCTCAATCTTTAGGTGCATAAGGATCACGTAGACGAACCGACCTTCCTTGGTGTGACCCCTTTTCTGCTGACTTCAATGGCGACCATCTGTATGCTTCGACCACAATTTTGTTATCAAGAGTGAAGATTTGGAACCTTTTTAGTGTTGAGAGACAACTGATTAGTTACCAGTAGGAAAGTTAGTCTTCAGTCAGGTAACGACTATTTGGTAACTATGAAGACCAGATCTCATAGAACAATGTTGATAAAGGAAACAACAAACCTGGCCCTACAATGCAAGTGCTACTTCTTCTCCAAATGTGCTATCAAGTCAATTCCATCTTGGACAATCACGTATATAGTGCAAGATGTTGTATCAGCTAAGTAAAGAACTAGAGAGAGCATATCCCTAGTTTCGATCAGCATCATTGTGCCCCTAGGTACCACAAATGGATTTGTCCCAGGCTCTATTGGACGAAGTACGCAGGACAGTGCTATCTTAGATTTCTTCCAATGTAACAATGCTTTATGGATGCCAATGAAGAAAATTCTTCAGACAGCAGGTTATGACGAAGAGCAAGTATCAAAAAGTGTCTTGACCCAATTAGCCTCTCTGACACTCCAAACTTATGTAGCCTAAGGCTATCACTGATATTGGTAAATGAAGGACATGCTTCTCTTCCCTTAAAGGTCTTTCGCATCGAATCTCGGGGTGAGATTCCTATAAGGGGGGAGGGCTGTAACACCCCTGGTGTTTATCACCAGTTAAGCAATGGGTTTGAGCTCAAACATGACATGTCAAGTGGTAATCAAGGTGTCAAGATCCAATCTACATGATGGAGCTTCAACTTAAACTTGGGCCACACACAACTGCTTACATATGGACCCTTGTTAAGATTATGCAAGAGTAATTCTAAGCATGCTTCTTCCATGTACATTACATCCACATGCATCCATCTAGACCCATGGAAAAGTTTCATGAAGTTTGGAATCAAAAAGTCACATGAAATGATAAGTCATATCTTTGCATGAATTGCTTTATCAAGTGACTGGAAACATATGAAGTCAACCAAACCTTGTAACCTTGCTCAAACAACTCTAATTGAACTCTACAACAAAAGTTATGAAGGGTTCGTGTTGAGCGAAGGTGGAGAAAATGTCCGAAAATAATGGAAACCCTATATTTTGTAGCAGAAAGGACTTTGCGTTGACCAAGAAATAAAGTTGACTTCTGGACCAGATATGAGGTTTGACCAAAAATGAAAGTTGAAGAAAAGTTTGAGTATAACAAACTTTGTTAAAGGACCAAGTCATGATTTAGCTTCGAAATAGATCAAAACAGTGCTCAAAGTATAATAGAAAAAAAAAGCTGAAATCAACCCGACCGTGGTTGTAGTCCGGATTTCACCGACATCGACATTGACATCCCGCGTTCTCCAAATTTTGCTAAGCAACTTGAGTTGGTCCAAAAATAAAAGTTGAAGGTTATATTATGGAGAGGAGCATACAAAAAGTTGCACTGAGTTTGACCGAGTTTCGACCTTCGAAAGCGTGTTTCCGTGATCGCTGTTAACATATTGACACTATCATTTTGGAGCTTAATTATCTACTGTTACATAGCTCAAATGGCCGGGCACCTTAAATAGAAATTGTAGAGCATTATGTGGGCTGCAACTTTGCTTTTGGGCCCATGTCCAAATTTGGCCTGCAAATGGCCCAAATCAGCTCCCCACGCTGATCGCTTTGCTGCCCGCCACGTGCTCGGTAGAATTCCTCAAAGGGCGGCGCGTGTCCAGTGCGTGGCAGCCATGCGGGAGCTCGCCTCCACCATTGTCGCGCGCCGCTGCTGTGTGCCCTGCCACTGTCGCGCTCCTGCTCCTCCATAATCGCGCGCCCGAGCTCCCTCTGGCACACTCGCTCGCTCTCCCCGCCTGCGCCTGAGCGCGGACGCCGAGCACCGCCATGGCCGTTCACCTCCCTGCCACCGTCACTCGCCATGGCCGGAGCCATGCCTGCCACCGGCGCTCCTTCTCCTTCAAGCCTCCTCTGCTATGGCCGCTAGCCCCACCGCCTTCCTTTCCCAGCTCCTCTTCTGGCCGGCGAACTCGCTATGCCGCCACCGCGTTCTGCTGCTCGGCTTCTGGCCGCCGGCGCCGCGGTCATGCATGGCCAGGCCTCTGTAGGCCTCCACGAATGAGCCAAGCCCTATGCGTGTGAGCGCGGGCCAGGGCTTGCCACGTCCCTGCTGCTCGCTACCGGCGACTGCCGTGCCGCCAGAAATCGACGAAGCCGACGTCCTCTGCTGCGACTCCGTGAAGAAGGAAGAGAAGGACCAATGTGTAAATAGAAACAAGTATGAAGGTTCCCGTTGTAAAACAGCTAGAGACAACAGTTTACCTTCATGGGCTTGTTTGATTCGTGAAAAGTTTAGGGTTCCCGACGTAAAAGATTTTTCCTTTTATCTTTTCCTTTTATGCATATTCTGTGCTAAACTTTGGAAAAATCGTAATAATTAATAGAAAAATCGTAAAATAGTAAATGAGGACTTTTTGGAATCCTTGCAAAATTTTCTATGCATTAGATCTATAATATTACAGGTTTTAGTTTAAAGGTTTAGCTGTAAAAATAGATTTATGCAGTTAGGTTTTTAATGCTAGTTGTATTTGTCTTTTTCATAACTGTAGTTATTTTGCTCAAATAAATGTGAAATTTTTATGGAGTGCTCATAAGGTGATTTTTGTTGTCTGGTAAAAATTTCAGAAGTGTAGGATTTATATTTTAAGAGTTATAAAAATAACAAATGCCCTGTATTGCTTTGCTTCTACTCTGAACAGTTCTGCATGTTTGAATTAATTGGCTCAGTTAAGTTATGAATCATGATTTTATGACAATACATGAGTTTTAGTACTTTTCTTAAGCTTTCCAAAAAGTTAAATATCATGATTTTTGGCTAAGTAGATCTTGAGTTATACTTGCTTAAATCTCTGTGGCTGTTTCTGCCCAAACCCAGACAGGGTTTCCTTGTTCTTACTGTGGGGCCTTCTTAGTAGTAGAATTAGCTTTAGGTGTTTACAACAAAGTTGTTTACAATTTGCTAAGCTTTCTAAAAAGTCTAGAACCATATTTATTGGACATACATAACTCCATTTATAGTTGTTTAAAGTGGCATGTCAGTTTCTGTCTATGTTTTTGACAGAGCTGCAATTATTGGATTAATTGACCCTTCTAACTGTAGAATCATCTTAATATGAGAATAAGAAAGTTGTAGGTAACTTCCTAAGCTTTTCCAAAAGTTATGGTTCATGTTTGTTGGAGGTCTAGAACTCCAGTTATGCTTCTCTGAAGATGCTATCAGTTTTCTATACCACTGCTGTTGGGCTGGATTTGCAGTTTTGCTTGTGCAATTATTTTCGTGGTGTAAATGATGTTTGCTATGGTTGTAGTGAATACAAAAGTTGTAGCAAATTTCATGATCTTGCTTGTGTTAAAATTGTAAGGTCATAGGCCAGATAGTGTAGGAGTTACATGACTTTTAAGTCTTCTGTCAGGTTTTGATTTTAGTCTGAGCAGATCTGAAAGATGCTAGTGTTTGATCTAGTTAGGATTTGAATAAGTTTTTGGTGATAATAACAAAGTTGTAGATAATTCATGTATCTAGATTCTGTTAAAATTTGGTGGTATTTGGCCAAGTAGTTTGTGAGTTATGCCTGTTTAAAGTTGAGTTACAGAATTGATTACTCTCTGTCTTGTTTAGACCAGCTTCTGTAAATGTGTATATTTGACTTAGTTAACTTGAGAATCATGCTAATATGATTAAATATGAATTGTAGATAATTTCATAAGATTTCCAAAATATCTTCTTGCAAGTCATTTGGATTTGTGTAACTCCAGTTATAGCTAAATCTTATAGTTGTTGTTTGCACGTCCAGAAATTGATAGATTCCAATTATAGTTGTTTGCTTGTATATTGCTAAGTGTGGCTCATACCTTTGATGATGGTTGAGTTAGAGTACCTGAGATCTTGGGAAACTTGTGTCATGCTTGGTGTTGTCATCTTCTTTGCTATCGTGGCATGATAAATTGTGCGATATTTATAGTAAGCAATGCGAAGTGCTTGTGCATGTTGACGTAACCTTGTGCTTGTCTTACTTACTGCCTGCGATGCATTGTCTATTGCACTTCCATGTATTCATACATATGCATCTTGCATCTCATTTAGGTACGCTAGATGAACCACGTGAAGGATGTGATGTGGAGTCAAACCCAAAGACGGTGTTTGGTGGATCTATCCCGAAGATGGAAGGACTAAGCAAGTGCTAAGACCGGAGATGTCACCAAGGCGGTGCAAGCTAACTGAACTAACTTGTGTCGGATCCCAGGCAAGCCCCGGAGCATCCTAAGCCTCCCAGTATTTTACAAATGATTACTTAAGTATTTATGATTGATGCATTAGGTTATAAGAGTTGAATGAAACCACTGGATGCATATACATTCCTTGTCCAGATATTACACCTTTAACCGGTATAGGTCCAGGATCGGATATATGCTTAGCCCTGCTTAGACCGGTAGAAGTCGGGTGATGTCCTGTCACCTGCGAGATATAGGTGGATACCGGAGCACAGTTGGCTGTATCTGCTATCGTGGAACAGAACCATGGGGTAAAAGTAAATGAAGACCGGACGGGAAGTCGATAGAGAAGCAACAAGACAGGGAGGTCTTGGGTGTGGACTTATCCCCGTCTGTGTCGATTAAGGACCGTACCGTTGTTGGCGCTTCTGACAAGATTGAACGCATGCCTCTCACTTAGCTGGCCGGATAACTCGTTCCGACCGCGAAGCCGAGTAATTCAACTCAGGCCGGGAACCGTTCTGTTGTGCGCTCCTTCCGGGGAACGATCAGACTGAGCCCAAGGGCAGGCGTGGCCTGAGCATCCTGGCATCTGGTGTTCCAGATTATGCGGCGCGGTATGGACCCGCGAAATGTGTACCTGAGTTGTACCAAAGGTGACCTAAGGTGACCGTTGATCTAGTCTGCCTGGGTTTGTGTTAGGAATAAATTCCCAGCTGGTTGAAATCGATTCGAATCGCCGTCTCTCCCGGATAGTGAGAAACTTGGCTAGTCCCAACATCGTAGTAATTGGATTATGGAATGTGATGGTTCGGATAAACATGGAATTACTATACCTGCTATGGTTACTATTGTATGCTCTAAAAAGATATACCACATGTTTGGCACAGGATAGTTGCTAATCTAGAGATGGATAGTTCTAATTAACTTGATGACAGAATTATAATTGTATAATTGAGTTAATCGCTTTTTATGCAAAATGTTGTCAAGCTACCTCCACTTATAAAGCCTTGCATACTCCTTGGAGTCAATTTTATTTCTGGTTATGACGGGTAAGTCTAGCTGAGTACATTCGAGTACTCAGGGTTTATCCCACCATGTTGCAGGTGAGGTTTCGGCCTGTTGAAGATGGTGGCTAACCGCCGGTGGGCTCGGTGACTCTATATTTATTCTCATCTATATGCTTTTATCTTAGGATGTCACTTATGCTAGCAATGTATTTGGAACTCATATTGATGAAATCCTTCGAAAGCAATGTTGTTTTCACTAATCAGTTTTGAAATCCAAACTTGTATTATTATTTATGAATCTATTTGTAATATTATTTCCGCTGCAACTCTGCGTATGTGATGTGTATTTGCTTAATCACGTGATCTTGGTTGTGATGTTGATTTACCGAGGTCCTGCGTGACACTCAGTGGACTACCGGGTTTATATAAGTGAGAGTATGCGCGTGTCAACGTGTTAAGCGGGGACAGCCATACTTGATCTTGTATAAATTGGGCGGTTCTGTCACAACAGGCACGCGTGTTCGGAGCCAAGGACGTCAACGGCGCGCTCAAAGTCCCCGTCACCACGCCTGCGCTGCAAGTCGCTCGACTTCAGTGGTGGCAACGACAACAACCATCACCCATCACCAAGCCCCCCAAGGTTCGTGCTAACTAGTGTTAGTTCAATGATCAGCGTTTCATTCCTTCGCTCTTGGCTTCTCCAACCTAGAAGCCGAACACCACACCTAATGTCGTAGCGTTGAGCAAGGCCGCACCACCGAGCAACTCCTCTTCGAAGCCGCTGACGACCGCCGTGACTCTATCTTGCCTGAATCAACTGTAGGTTCCCCCCATCAGCGACCACGACAACATGACACAGCAGCGATCATGCCTCGCTGCTGAATGCCGCTTCCGCACGGGACGAGTCTACTCTAGGCGGCCGTGTGTCCCCCCGAGAAGCAGGCACAACTAGCAGCAAGCACCCAGGTGCTGCGGTTCCGCCCTGGCCTCGTCTACTCTAGACGTTGCACCCGCGGAACACCCACCAACTGCTCGCACCGTCGATGCATGGAAGAGGACCTCTAGCAGCAGCAACCGGGCCAGACCAGCGTCTGTCACTTAAGCACTCTAGAGGTACATGACGCTGGCCAGAGCACGCCTATCACTGCAATGGCGGTGTCGCAATTCCTAGAGGGGATATCACAACCTTTGCCTCAACCCATCTTGTAGGGTCCAGTGCGCCAGCCTAGCCCGCCACAGCGATGCAAGAGGCCTCCGGTCCCAGCACGTGGGAGCGTGCGCATCGTGACCATGAACTGGCCAAGGGGTGACACTCAGGTGAAGGCTAGGGAAGTGCTTATGAAAAGGCTTGGCATCCTCAATGTCGAAGGTCTCAGCCATGACGAGGCGCTGCTGCGCTACTTCAACCTGTTCAAGGGACCACTCACTGACGACGCCGTGAAGGCGCTGACAATTTTTTGTGGCCTCGACGTGGCGGCAGCGTTGCCCACTACGCATGCCTAGATACCTATTGTAGCACATGGGCAGATCATTGTACTATGTTAGAGATCGATCATCACTCCGAGAGCTCCAGGAGTTCCACATCCTTTGTGAGTGTCCAGCCATGGTGCTTGGGCAGGGCGATAGCCAGAGGCCTATAGTCGCCTCCCCACCACACTGATTGGACCCTTCATCTTGTAGTTAGCTATAGTGTCAACTCTGTGAGCAACAAACTCTTGCTTTGTATCGCACTGACAGCCAACGGCTTTCAGATGTATCGGCGACTCCAATTTGTAGCTTTCATGACCTCATGCCTCCGTGTGATTAGCTTACTGCTTATTGCCGGTACCACTGCCCCAGAGGGTTTCCTGCTTGCCTCCCTCCGCATGTTAATCTTAAATAGGGGCCCATTGGTTTCCTTATGTCACAGTTAAATTGTCAGATACTTAACTGGAACGTCAGGGGCTTGAATGATGGAGCCCGGCAAGACTCGGTGAGCGAGTTAGTTAGAACCACTGGTGCCACCATCTTATGTCTACAAGAAACAAAGACGCAAGTTATGGATCATAATGTGGTGCACCAAATAGTCGAAGCGAAATTTGTAAACTCCTATACTATGCTACCGGTGTAACAGACTCGAGGAGGCGTCTTCCTTGCGGTGAATGAAGACTTCTTCGACCTCTCCGACATTGTACTTACCTCGAATGCTATAACCGCGCAGATCAACATGAGGGCCGATGGAACAAGGTGGCAAATTATAGTGGTATACGGCCCACAGGGAGAGCTGGCCAAACTTCAATTCCTCCAAGAATTGAAGAACATTCCCCCGCCGGTCCATAATAGATGGCTCATCCTGGGAGATTTCAATCTCATCTACCAGGCGGAAGACAAGAACAACTCCAATCTAAACCGGCACCTCATGGGGGCATTTAGAGCGACGATCGAC